>NC_069499.1:21453325-21753325 GCF_027579735.1 Bombina bombina | reverse complement strand
CCGGCTCGCTGGAAACGGAAGTTAAGAAGCTGTGGTCCGCCACCTTTTAGATGGAAATGATCGGGATGCTTGACAACCCCTGCCGATTGGCCGCGAATGTGCAGGGGGCGGCATTGCACAGGAATTTCAAAAGAAATGCTTGTGCAATGTTAAATGCCGACAGTGTATGCTGTCAGCATTTAGCAATGTCATGTCAGAGATGATTCGCTACAGCGAATAATGTCCTCCCGGCATTTAATAAATCTACCCTATAGTGTCTATAAAACAATAGGAGCTGCCATGTTGTAACTTAGGTCACCCTCTCTGCTGTGGCCAATTAGGGACAGTTATAAATAGGTCACTAGAGTGTGCAGCCAATGGCTGTATGGTAAATAACAAGTGTTCTTCACTTCCTTTTCTATCAGGAACAGAAAAGCTCACAATGTCAGAATGGAATTACAGGAAAAAGGGAGAAAATAAATAGTGAAAGTATATTACAAAGTTTTTTATTTATATGATTCATCATTTTACATTAGCATCTCATAGTGTTTAATGTCCCTTTAAAACTCACTTTATTGTCTTGTGAAACACCATTTATACCAACAGCTCAGCGACTACACATCTATCATCATATCTCCCAGTCTATACTAAACTCTCAGGGGTCCTCAGACCTTTGTGCCATTCCTGCAGTAGCGCTGAGGAACATGATTTATCACAAATTATATTAATGCTAACAGTTCCATTACATCAGCTCATTTACAGATAATTATATAGAATGTTTTCAGCAGGTTCTGGTTATTTACATATAAATGTGTTAGTATAAATAGCCATATACTAACCAGACATACAAGATCATTTGCTTGTAAAAAACAAAGGCTGTGGGACTATAAAAATAGTTTTTAATAAAATAAATATAATTAAAAACCCACTGATGTGGACTTAAATTAAACATAAAAAGGTCTAATTAGATTGGTCCAGCTGACACAAATATACATATTGCACAAGGGATCAGTTGGGGAGATGCAGTAATATTCGCAGCTCCTACGTGTGTCCTACCATGTTCATTGTTTTTAAACACACAATTTGCTACACATAATATTTTAGATTTCAATTTGCTGGAGATAATTACATTCACATTCCCCATGTGTTCTTAATAAACTACAACCTTTCTGCACCAATAGAAATGCAATTTTGGGTAAATACAAATTTGCATACAATAATTGCAAAGCACATTTTTAATCCAACTACACTAAGGAGACAAACTTTTACTGGATGGAGGATGTAGATGCCTGACTGATTGCTGCCCTTTCACACTATAGTGAGCAGGATAAAATACTCTGTATAAGGATAGCCTCTAACTTGCAAATAATCATTGGGAATAATTTTTGTTATGACTCTGAGAAGGCGATTTAAAGTAATAGAAACCACGTGTGGGTCTCAAAATGGAAACCTCAAATTGTAATAGTGTTGGACAAACCAATATAAATAAAACATCTCTGTACTTTCTAAATAAATAATACATTAACATAAAAGATATGTTGCTAGGATATATATAACTGAAGACCATAGAGTATTTCAATAAGCAGGTGTAAAGTAGTGTATTTTCTTGTTGATGTGATCATGAATAGTCTATGAGGCCGATTTACCAAATGTCTGTCGGACCTGATCCAACAGTGCGGATCAGGTCCGACAGACATCGCTAAATGCGGAGAGCAATACGCTCTCTGTATTCAGCATTGCACCAGCAGCTCACAAAAGCAGGGAGGTGTCAATCAAACCGATCGTATTAGATCGGGTTGAATTGTGGCAATTCCTGTCCGCCTCATCAGACTGGTTGGAGAGGGTTATGGAGCAGCGGTCTTTAGACCGCTGCTCCATAACTTGTGTTAATTCTGGCGAGCTTGATAAATGGGCCTCTGGGTTTTCTGCAAGAAAGAAGAATCATAAAGTGACAGTCTCTAAATTAACTGCACCGTTTGGCACAACAAGATAGGTAACAAAAATATGTAATCAAAGTACATATTAAAAACATATTACTTAAACAATTTGTAATAAAAGTACTCAGCATTATGCAAATGTTAATTATGCAGCAAAATTTTCAGGAAAAATTTGTATTTAATGTACACAGTAAAAACAGGGCTTAATGTTCAAAGTAATTTCCAAATACGAAGTATAAATTTGAAAGCACACTTTGTTTTTCTATTGTAACTATATCTCTCACCCTTGGTGTGCGCAGTTGGAAATTTTGTTTAAAAAAACACAATGCACCGATTGTACTGATAGAAAAGGATAAATTTGCGAAAATAGAAACAAATGAAGGTAAAAATACACTAAAATAGCGAAATTTGATTTGCATTTGTTTCAGTGCCAGGTGCTCCCTGCCATATTAACTCTCCCCTGTGAGACTCTGCATCCCAGAGAGTGTTGTTACTGGGGGCAGCGCACCACTCACTGAGACCAGGTTCCCCCCAATTTTGTTTTTTTTTAGAGAATTGAGTAAGAGCTTCCCCTCCAGAGTCTGTGTGATATTTCCCTCCATGCTGGCAAATTTTAGAGAATTGGGTCCTGAATATAAGGAAGGACTTCCAAAATTGTTTTGTATTAACAATTAATTCTTGTGAAATATATGTAATACAAAGTATAGTTGTTTGTGTGGGCCAAATGCATAGAGAAGTGTTTAAATGTTCTATTGTATACATGAAAGAGCAACAGTTTAACACGTTAAATATATTTTTTTCCATGGAAAAAGGTAAAGCTAATGCTTTTTCAATATAATGTGAAACTAACAGGAACTGCCGGATTATGTACAACTGAGTCCTGGGACTCTACTGCCTACTGGCTGATAGTGAGCACCCCCACGGGAAAAAATATAGGGCTCTATTTATTCAGCTGTGAGCAGGGGCTGTCAATCATCTCAATTGGATCGGGATGATTTTACTCTGCCATATTTTAGGTGGAGGAGAGGTTAAAGGAACATTAAACCCCAACATTTTCTTTCATTATTTTGATAGAGAATACTATTTCAAAAAGTTTCCAATTTACTTCTATTATCAAATTTGCTTTGTGCTCTTATTATTCTTTGTTGAAGGGATACCTAGGTAGGTAGCGTGCACATGCCTGAAGCACTACATGACAGGAAATAGTGCTGCCATATAGTGCTCCTGCTAATGTATAACATTATTTATTTATCTATTTATTTATTTATAAAATATTTTACCAGGAAGGATACATTGAGATTTCTCTCGTTTTCAAGTATGTCCTGGGACCACAAAACATTGCATTGATACAATAGGGTACAATAAAATACAAAAACAATAATAATAATACATAATATATGCAAACATTTTACATAGAACAGGTACAAAATATTTAATCAACCATGACAGGTGCATTCTGTTTTGAGATATGTATAGAGGGATCTCTTAAAGGATATTAGGCTTGGGGAAGGTTTGAAAGTGTGCGGGAGGTCATTCCATAATTGTGGCGCTCTGTAGGAAAAGGAGGATCAAGCTGCTTTCTTTTTGTATTGAGGCAAGCTAAATAATGTGCTGGTACTGGATCGGAGGTTATAGGAGGTGGGAATAGCAGGGGAGAGCATTCTGCTCAGGTAGGGTGGGAGCTTCCCAGAAAGGTTCTTAAAGACAAGGCAGGAAAGATGGAGGGTGCGTCTGGATTTCAGCGACAGCCAGCTTAGTTTTTTTAGCATGTCACAATGGTGGGTCCTGTAGTTACATTGTAGCACAAAGCGGCAGAACGAGTTATACAATGAATTTAGTTTATTAAGGTGAGTTTGCGGAGCAGGTGCGTATACTATGTCCACATAATCCATGATAGGCATCAGCATTTGCTGTACAATCTTTTCCTTTACTGTAGGGCTGAGGCAGGATTTGTTTCTGTACAGGGCACCTAGTTTTGGATAAAGTTTAGATGCAAGTTTTTCTATGTGGGGGCCAAAAGATAGATTAGGGTCTAACAACATACCTAAGTATTTAAAAGAGTGGACTGCGGTCAGCGTGCAATTGGATTTTGTTTTGATGCAAAGATGGGAATTTTGTAATTTGTGTTATTTAGGTCCCGTTTCAAAGATCATTGTGACAGTTTTGTCAGTGTTTAGGAAGAGTTTGTTTTTTGAGATCCACTTTTCTACCTCTGTGAACTGGTCTTGGAGCACTGCTTCAAGCTGCGGTAGATCGGAATTGTTTGCATAGATTACCGTGTCGTCTGCGTACATGTGTACAGTTGAGGATTTGCAGACATTAGGCAGATCATTTATAAACAATGTGAATAGTAGGGGGCAGAGAATGGAACCTTGGGGAACACCACACGTGACTGGGAGAGGGAGGGAGTCGCTGTCAGAAATGGAGACATATTGTGATCGATCCGATACATATGATCGAAACCAGGTTAGCGGACGATCACAAATACCTGAGTTTTTTAGTTTGAGCAGTAGTATGTCATGGTCTACTGTGTCAAAGGCCTTTGCAAAATCATGGAAAATAGCTCCAGTTAGGTCTCCTTGTTTCATGCCAGTTTGGATGTCGTTGCAAACTTTTAGGAGGGCAGTTGTAGTGGAGTGATTCGGGCGAAAACCTGATTGATCAGGGTTCGCATTTTTCGAAGATTTTTGACAATACTGGGAGCAAAGATATAGGACGATAATTAGAAACCAAGGTTAACTCCCCACTTTTATGGATAGGCACTACTCTTGCAGTTTTCCAAAGTTTGGGTATGTATCCAGACACCAAGGATTCGTTAATTAGGGTTGTGACGGGTTTAGCAATTGCCGGTGCACTGAACTTCAACAGCATTGTTGAGATTTGATCAGGTCCAGACTGGTTTTTCATTTTTAGATTATTAAGGTGTTTCTTAACGACATTGATGGGTACAGGTCTAAAATTGAACTTCTCTATATTGGGTCTTTGCTGATTTAGTGGGGCCTGATCCACATTTGTAGTTTCAGGATGTGTGTCATTTATTAGTTTGTCAATCAGGGTGGTGGAGCATCCGACAAAATAACGATTAAAGGCATTTGCTACTTCTAAGGGGAGTTGCAGGGTTTGGTTGTCCACATGGACAGTGGGGGGTTGGGAGTGGATTGGTGGATTTTGTAAGTTGTTTATTAGTTTCCAAAACTTTCTAGGGTTTGATATGTTATTCAGATTTTCACAGAAATATTGGGCCTTGGCTAATTTTGTTTGTTTAGTGCATATATTTCGCCATTGTCTATATACACAGTGATCGTTCATAGAGCCTGTATGCTTGAACTTTGACCACAATGAATCCGGAAACTGGTACATTTGAATGAGGTCAGCTGTGATCCAATTTAAGTGTGCTCCTTTTACTCTCACCTTACGCAGTGTAGCATGCAAATTCCAAACTTGTAGGAGTCCAGACTGAAAGAATTCAACTGCAGAATCTAGATATGGGATTAGGTTTAATCTGTGCCAGGGGAGGTTCTTGATGTCATTTAGAAATGAATGAATATTAAATTTTTTGAAGGACTTGGTGATTTTAAATTGGGGAGAGAATTTAGTAACCTTTATTTTGCGCACGCAGTACACTAAGCAATGGTCACTGAAATTGTTAGGGAGAACGCCTGCCTCCTGGATTCGGTCAGGAGAAGTGGAGAGAATCCAGTCGAGCAGGGTGTGATTATGGCTTTTGATGTTTATGCAAGTTGGGGAGCAGATTAATTGCTTTAGCTGCAAAGATTTAAACAGCGAGCGACAACTGTTATTTTTTGGATTCAGCCAATCAATATTAAAATCTCCAAAAAAACCAAAATTTCACTTTTTGGGTTTTGAGTTATGGTTTCACTAAGGAGATGGGCTATGTCAGAAATGGAATGCACAGGGGAGCTAGGGGGGCGGTAGATTCCTGCAACAATGATTGATTTACTGCATGGGCTCTCAATTGTGCCAGAAAGGAAATCAAAGGTGGCAGGAGAGCTATATATCTTTTTAAGGGGGTGAACATTGTTGCAAAACTGCTGCAATATAGTGCTGTAGACACGTGCACACTTATGAGCTTACCTTCCTTCTTTTCAACAAAGGATAACAAGAAAACAAAAAAAATAGATAACAGAAGTAAATTACAAAGTTTTTTTAAATGTTATGCTCTATCGGAATCATGAAAGAAAAAATGTGGGTTTTATGTCCCTTTAAGCAGCGAGCCTGAAATGTTGGGCCCCCAAACCAACTTTCACAGCTTAATTAATGGGGCCCACAGTTTCATTCAGCCAAGGAAAATCAATTTAAAAAAAAAATCAAATTAAAAAAATTAAATTAAATGAAAAACAAAGTTCTGTGAGACATTTTGAAGGGAGAGAGAATATTTCTGAGTATCTTGTCTGTATGGATAAAAAAAGGGCTCACTTAGGAAGTTGCAGATTTTTTTTCTGGGAGTGGGATACAAAAAGTAAAATAAAATTCCCAGGACAAAATATAGGAGAGATCTAGTTGTTGTGTGCAAACTGCACATCATTTTAAAAATGGCAGCTCATTGGCATCAATAGAGTGAATTAAGTGGGTGCTTATGTTTAAGAGTAAAGAACAAACTTCCAGGGAGCATGTGAGTACCTCCCAAGATGTGTGGTTGGGTATCAGGGACTCAGTAGGATGACGGGGCCTATTACCATTTTGTGAGTGGAGCCGTGTTGAAAGGGGTGGGTTGTAGGTGGTTAGTGGGCTGGGTTGTGGGCTTGTCTGGGGGGTCAGTGGGCATGTCTGAGTATTTTATGGGTGTGTCTAGGCAATCTGTGGGTGGAGCTAAGAGAAATTCTACAAATAGGGACACATGGCTGTCTCAGAGGGACAGAGCTCAGAATCATGGACTGTCCCTATCAAATAGGAACAGTTGGGAGGTCTGCATGTGCCCCCTATGGACACCCATGAGGGCTCAGTTTCCCTTATTTTCTTTCCCTTAAGTGTATACATTGTTTTAAGCACAACACTTTGTCATATGGATTTTTTAATGTATTTTATTGTTTTAATATAGAGAAATGTTAAAAATAAAAACACTTCAGCTTTAGAATAACACAGTTGCCTAGTGGGGACCAAGGAAACGATCTCAGGAGCTTCTCTGACATCTAATGTGTTACAATGACAAGTAGTCCTGATTCATTGCACTTGTTAAAAATGAGACATCATCTAACCAGTTAATGGGAAATAGATTTTGTGTGTGAGGCAGCTGCTGCGCTGTTGCAGTACTGCAACAGCCCTGGTCCAGCATTAGTGCTTCTCCTTCAAACCTCCCAAGGACAGACCAGTGTACCAGAATAAGCACCCTGCACCCCTATTATCCTACAGCTTAAACATGCAGAAAGTAACTTGGCATACAGATTACAGAGCTAAAACAATGATAAAATGTTTATAGAGAGGTACATATATGTAACTCAGTAATATCACACAGGAATCATGGGTAATATAATGCAAATGAGATGTTCTTATGCTCGAATCAGTCTTCTACATTTGTCCAGAATTTTTTAATTAGTTTCCGTTATTTTTCTTTGTTGTGTGTTGCTAAAGCTCATAAACCCAGAATCATGTAACAAAAAAAGCTCTAGATTTGTGAGAACATTCTGCACAAAACTACTGATACATTTGATTGAAAATCAATCATTTCACAACAAAAATCAATCTCAAATCTAGTCATTTGCATAATCGCCAAACAATACTGCACAAAGAATTACGTCACTCAGAAGCTCGGTATTTATAGGTTTTTGGTGCAACAAGAACCTTAAAGGGACAGTCTAGTCAAAACTAAACGTTCAAAATCAGATGGGACATGTCATTTTCAACAACTTTCCAATTGACTTTTATCATCAAATTTGCTTTGTTCTCTTGGTATTCTTTGTTGAAAGCTAAACCTAGGTAGGCTAATATGCTAATTTCTAAGCCCTTGAAGGCCGCCTCTTATCTCAAAGCATTTGACAGTTTTTCACAACTTAAGGGCGTTAGTTCATGTGTGCCATATAGATAACATTGTGCTCACGCCGGTGGATTTACTTATGAGAGGGCACTGATTATCTAAAAGGCAAGTCTGTCAAAAAAACTGAGATAAGGGTCAGTCTGCAGAGGTTTAGATACAAGGTAATCACAGAGGTTAAAAAGTGTATTAATATAACTGAGATAAGGGGCTGTCTGCAGAGGTTTAGATACAAGGTAATCACAGAGGTTAAAAAGTATATTAATATAACTGAGATAAGGGGCTGTCTGCAGAGGCTTAGATACAAGGTAATCACAGAGGTAAAAAGTATAATAATATAACTGAGATAAGGAGCAGTCTGCAGATGATTAGATACAAGTTAATTACAGAGGTAAAAAGTATATTAATATAACTGAGATAAGGGGCAGTCTGCAGAGGCTTAGATATAAGGTAATCACAGAGGTAAAAAGTATATTAATATAACTGTGATAAGGAGCAGTCTGCAGAGGTTTAGATACAGGGTAATCACAGAGGTAAAAAGTATATTAATATAACTGTGATAAGGAGCAGTCTGCAGATGATTAGATACAAGGTAATTACAGAGGTAAAAAGTATATTAATATAACTGAGATAAGGGGTCAGTCTGCAGAAGCTTAGATACAAGGTAATCACAGAGGTTAAAAAGTGTATTAATATAACTGAGATAAGGGGGCATTCTGCAGAGGCTTAGATACAAGGTAATCACAGAGGTAAAAAGTATAATAATATAACTGAGATAAGGGGTCAGTCTGCAGGGGTTTAGAAACAAGGTAATCACAGAGGTTAAAAAGTGTATTAATATAACTGAGATAAGGGGGCAGTCTGCAGAGGCTTAGATACAAGGTAATCACAGAGGTTAAAAAGTGTATTAATATAACTGAGATAAGGGGGCATTCTGCAGAGGCTTAGATACAAGGTAATCACAGAGGTAAAAAGTATAATAATATAACTGAGATAAGGGGTCAGTCTGCAGAGGTTTAGAAACAAGGTAATCACAGAGGTTAAAAAATGTATTAATATAACTGAGATAAGGGGGCATTCTGCAGAGGCTTATATACAAGGTAATCACAGAGGTAAAAAGTATAATAATATAACTGAGATAAGGGGGCAGTCTGCAGAGGTTTAGATACAAGGTAATCACAGAGGTAAAAAGTGTATTAATATAACTGAGATAAGGAGCAGTCTGCAGAGGCTTAGATACAAGGTAATCACAGAAGTAAAAAGTGTATTAATATAACTGAGATAAGGGGGCATTCTGCAGATGCTTAGATACAAGGTAATCACAGAGGTAAAAAGTATAATAATATAACTGAGATAAGGGGTCAGACTGCAGAGGTTTAGAAACAAGGTAATCACAGAGGTTAAAAAGTATATTAATATAACTGAGATAAGGGGCTGTCTGCAGAGGCTTAGATACAAGGTAATCACAGAGGTAAAAAGTATAATAATATAACTGAGATAAGGAGCAGTCTGCAGATGATTAGATACAAGTTAATTACAGAGGTAAAAAGTATATTAATATAACTGAGATAAGGGGCAGTCTGCAGAGGCTTAGATATAAGGTAATCACAGAGGTAAAAAGTATATTAATATAACTGTGATAAGGAGCAGTCTGCAGAGGTTTAGATACAGGGTAATCACAGAGGTAAAAAGTATATTAATATAACTGTGATAAGGAGCAGTCTGCAGATGATTAGATACAAGGTAATTACAGAGGTAAAAAGTATATTAATATAACTGAGATAAGGGGTCAGTCTGCAGAAGCTTAGATACAAGGTAATCACAGAGGTTAAAAAGTGTATTAATATAACTGAGATAAGGGGGCATTCTGCAGAGGCTTAGATACAAGGTAATCACAGAGGTAAAAAGTATAATAATATAACTGAGATAAGGGGTCAGTCTGCAGAGGTTTAGAAACAAGGTAATCACAGAGGTTAAAAAGTGTATTAATATAACTGAGATAAGGGGGCAGTCTGCAGAGGCTTAGATACAAGGTAATCACAGAGGTTAAAAAGTGTATTAATATAACTGAGATAAGGGGGCATTCTGCAGAGGCTTAGATACAAGGTAATCACAGAGGTAAAAAGTATAATAATATAACTGAGATAAGGGGTCAGTCTGCAGAGGTTTAGAAACAAGGTAATCACAGAGGTTAAAAAATGTATTAATATAACTGAGATAAGGGGGCATTCTGCAGAGGCTTATATACAAGGTAATCACAGAGGTAAAAAGTATAATAATATAACTGAGATAAGGGGGCAGTCTGCAGAGGTTTAGATACAAGGTAATCACAGAGGTAAAAAGTGTATTAATATAACTGAGATAAGGAGCCGTCTGCAGAGGCTTAGATACAAGGTAATCACAGAAGTAAAAAGTGTATTAATATAACTGAGATAAGGGGGCATTCTGCAGATGCTTAGATACAAGGTAATCACAGAGGTAAAAAGTATAATAATATAACTGAGATAAGGGGTCAGTCTGCAGAGGTTTAGAAACAAGGTAATCACAGAGGTTAAAAAGTGTATTAATATAACAGTGTTGGTTATGCAAAATGGGTAATAAAGGGACTAACTATCTTTTTAAACAATAAGGCCTAGATTTGGAGTTTGGCGGTAGCCGTGAAAACCAGCGTTAGAGGCTCCTAACGCTGGTTTTAGGCTACCTCCGGTATTTGGAGTCAGTCAAAAAAGGGTCTAACGCTCACTTTTCAGCCGCGACTTTTCCATACCGCAGATCCCCTTACGTCAATTGCGTATCCTATCTTTTCAATGGGATCTTTCTAACTCCGGTATTTAGAGTCGTGGCTGAAGTGAGCGTTAGAAATCTAACGACAAAACTCCAGCCGCAGAAAAAAGTCAGTAGTTAAGAGCTTTCTGGGCTAACGCCGGTTCATAAAGCTCTTAACTACTGTTCTCTAAAGTACACTAACACCCATAAACTACCTATGTACCCCTAAACCGAGGCCCCCCCACATCGCCGCCACTCGATAAAATTTTTTAACCCCTAATCTGCCGACCGCCACCTACGTTATACTTATGTACCCCTAATCTGCTGCCCCTAACACCGCCGACCCCTATATTATATTTATTAACCCCTAACCTGCCCCCCACAACGTCGCAGCCAGCTACCTACAATAATTAACCCCTAATCTGCCGACCGCAAAGAGCCGCCACCTACGTTATCCTTATGTACCCCTAATCTGCTGCCCCTAACACCGCCGACCCCTATATTATATTTATTAACCCCTAATCTGCCCCCCTCAACGTCGCCTCCACCTGCCTACACTTATTAACCCCTAATCTGCCGAGCGGACCGCACCGCTACTGTAATAAAGTTATTAACCCCTAATCTGCCTCATAAACCTTATAATAAATAGTATTAACCCCTAATCTGCCCTCCCTAACATCGCCGACACCTAACTTCAATTATTAACCCCTAATCTGCCGACTGGAGCTCACCGCTATTCTAATAAATGTATTAACCCCTAAAGCTAAGTCTAACACTAACACCCCCCTAAGTTAAATATAATTTTAATCTAACAAAATTAATTAACTCTTATTAAATAAATTATTCCTATTTAAAGCTAAATACTTACCTGTAAAATAAATCCTAATATAGCTACAATATAAATTATAATGATATTATAGCTATTTTAGGATTAATATTTATTTTACAGGTAACTTTGTATTTATTTTAACCAGGTACAATAGCTATTAAATAGTTAAGAACTATTTAATAGCTAAAATAGTTAAAATAATTACAAAATTACCTGTAAAATAAATCCTAACCTAAGTTACAATTAAACCTAACACTACACTATCAATAAATTAATTAAATAAAATACCTACAATTACCTACAATTAAACCTAACACTACACTATCAATAAATAAATTAAATACAATTCCTACGAATAAATACAATGAAATAAACTAACTAAAGTACAAAAAATAAAAAAGAACTAAGTTACAATAAAATAAAAAAATAAAAAAATATTTACAAACATTAGAAATATATTACAACAATTTTAAACTAATTACACCTACTCTAAGCCCCCTAATAAAATAACAAAGCCCCCCAAAATAAAAAAATGCCCTACCCTATTCTAAATTACTACAGTTCAAAGCTCTTTTACCTTACCAGCCCTGAACAGGGCCCTTTGCGGGGCATGCCCCAAGAAGTTCAGCTCTTTTGCCTGTAAAAAAAAACATACAATACCCCCCCCCCAACATTACAACCCACCACCCACATACCCCTAATCTAACCCAAACCCCCCTTAAATAAACCTAACACTAAGCCCCTGAAGATCTCCCTAACTTGAGTCGTCTTCACCCAGCCGAGCCAAATTCTTCATCCAAGCGGAGCAAGAAGAGGTCCTCCATCCGGTAGAAGTCTTCATCCAAGCGGGGCAGAAGAGGTCTTCCATCCGATTGAAGTCTTCATCCAAGAGGCATCTTCTATCGTCATCCATCCGGAGCGGAGCCGCAGCATCCTGAAGACCTCCGACGCGAAACATCCATCCTGGCCGACGACTGAACGACGAATGACGGTTCCTTTAAATGACGTCATCCAAGATGGCGTCCCTCGAATTCTGATTGGCTGATAGGATTCTATCAGCCAATCGGAATTAAGGTAGGAATATTCTGATTGGCTGATGGAATCAGCCAATCAGAATCAAGTTCAATCCGATTGGCTGATCCAATCAGCCAATCAGATTGAGCTCGCATTCTATTGGCTGTTCTTATATTAATATACTTTTTTACCTCTCTGATTACCCTGTATCTAAGCCTCTGCAGACTGCCCCTTATCTCAGTTATATTAATATACTTTTTACCTCTGTGACTACCTTGTATCTAAGCCTCTGCAGACTGCCCCTTATCTCAGTTATATTAATATACTTTTTACCTCTGTGACTACCTTGTATCTAAGCCTCTGCAGACTGCTCCTTATCTCAGTTATATTATATATATTATATATATATTATATTATATATTATATATATTTTTTGCCTCTGTGGTTACCCTGTATCTAAGCCTCTGCAGACTGCTCCTTATCTCAGATATATTAATATATTTTTTACCTCTGTGATTACCCTGTATCTAAGCCTCTGCAGACTGCCCCTTATCTCAATTATATTAATATACTTTTTACCCCTGTGATTACCTTGTATCTAAGCCTCTGCAGACTGCTCCTTATCTCAGTTATATTAATATACTTTTTACCTCTGTGATTATCTGGTATCTAAACATCTGCAGACTGCCCCTTATCTCAGTTATATTAATATACTTTTACCTCTGTGATTACCTTGTATATAAGCCTCTGCAGACTGTTCCCTTATCTCAGTTATATTAATATACTTTTTACCTCTGTGATTACCTTGTATCTAAGCCTCTGCAGACTACGCCTTATGTCACTTATATTAATATACTTCTTACCTCTGTGATTACCCTGTATCTAAGCCTCTACAGACTGCTCCTTATCTCAGTTATATTAATATATTTTTTACCTCTGTGATTACCCTGTATCTAAGCCTCTGCAGACTGCCCCTTATCTCAATTATATTAATATACTTTTTACCCCTGTGATTACCTTGTATCTAAGCCTCTGCAGACTGCTCCTTATCTCAGTTATATTAATATACTTTTTACCTCTGTGATTATCTGGTATCTAAACATCTGCAGACTGCCCCTTATCTCAGTTATATTAATATACTTTTACCTCTGTGATTACCTTGTATATAAGCCTCTGCAGACTGCCCCTTATCTCAGTTATATTAATATACTTTTTACCTCTATGATTACCTTGTATCTAAGCCTCTGCAGACTGCCCCCTTATTTTAGTTCTTTTTACAGACTTGCATTTTATCCAATCAGTGCTGACTCCTAGGTAAGTTTCTGTGCGTGAGCACAATGCTATCTATATGGCACACATGAACTAATGACCTCTAGTTGTTAAAAACTGTCAAAATGACCTTAGCTAAGAGTCGGCCTTCAAGGGCTTAGAAATTAGCATATGAGCGTACATAGGTTTATCTTTCAACTAAGAATATCAAAAGAACAAAGCAAATTTGATGATAAAAGTAAAGTTATTTAAAATGACATGCCCTATCTGAATCATGGAAGTTTAATTGTATCTTGACTTGACGGCTGTAAAATAGATGTCACTCCATTAAGTATAACTGATCTCGTAACTAGTGACTAGAGGTGAATCCAAATTATTATAAATTCTGTAATATTTTATCTGCTGCAGGTTTTTTTCAGCGACTTATTCGTTTTACAACAAACTTTATAGAATGTAGCCCAGTAGTTGTGACTTTGTGAATTGTCCTTTACCCCCTACTGACTGTAATCTGATTTATCTAAACACTTGAAAGGTCAGATACAAGGACGGAGTCTGTCTATTTTCTACACTTATTTACCTTTCATCAAAACTAATCAGGTCAGGTTTTTATAATAAATAGATTTTCTATTTCTGAACAATTTGTCTGCTTGTGGAAGCTTAGCATGGCTGACCTGGGTTCATGGGTCAAAGGTTATTAATTCCTCAGAGATTTGGTGCTGATTTGTACAACATACAATTTACTGACCTCCTTCTAACGCTTGATGTTGTATGAAATCTGCATTTTATAAAGGAAGTTCATAAAGACCTTCATTAAAATGCAATTGAAGCCATCAAGAAATCAAAAGTCAACTGGTTTTAAAAATAATTGTTAAGTTATTAAGACATTGGGCTGCTTTTTAAAGTTGCTGATGTTGTATAATGTGTGACACCCCATAATGACCTATAATAGACTAGATTATTAGCGTGCCTGCGATATTGAAGTATTGACTCCGCCCTAACTTGCACTCATATTACAAATTGAAAGTAAACACGACCACACGAGCGCAAACTAAATTTGTGCTTGTCACGTTAGCGTGACTGAAGTCCTTGCGTAAATAGTTAGGGCTAAATTAAAAATTGCACCAAACACAGCATAAATACATAAAAATAAAGTGTTACACTTGTCTATACACTATGTAATAATAGGAGAAGTAGGCCCTGGACTCTGTGAAGAATGAATTTATTGAATTATGAATATATACTAATGAATTTCATTAGCATGTTTGTTACTATTTAAATTAGGTATAATACTTACCTATAGTGCGCTGGGGAGCTGCACTAATCTGCTTTTTTCATAGACGCTAGTCCCAGGAGCATTAGTGCACTGGATTGCAGAGTCTTCGCTAAAAGACCTTCTAATTTAGTGCAGACGGGGTCCACACTATAATCCGACCTTCTTTACAGACTCCAGTCTCACTCTAATAGGAGCATTAGTACACCAGATCTTAGAGCCTGCGCTAAAGAACCTTCTAATTTAGCGCAGGGCCCACACTATAATCCGACCTTCTTTACAGAGTGCAGGGCCCACACTATAATCCGACCTTCTTTACAGAGTGCAGGGCCACACTATAATCCGACCTTCTTTACAGAGTGCAGGCCCACACTATAATCCGACCTTCTTTACAGAGTGCAGGCCCACACTATAATCCGACCTTCTTTACAGAGTGCAGGGCCACACTATAATCCGACCTTCTTTACAGAGTGCAGGGCCACACTATAATCTGACTGTTACGGTTGCCTCCAGGCTGGCTGGACGTTGGACAGTAGAAAAGGATGCTCCTAGCGCTCACCAAAGGAGCAGCAGCACCGTAGACTCTATAACTGCTGCGTAGCCACCATAAGTAATGCAGACTCTATGAACCACCGCTGCTGGGCTGGTATCTCGCCGTCTGCTCTGCGCCCTGGACCTATGACCAGGCTCCAGTAGGTGAACCTCTTCCTTCTGTAGCAATCCCTGTAGCTAAGGGAGTATGAAGAGCATAGCAATCCCTGTAGTGATTATAAGCTGTATCCTACAAACATGAGTCAAAGCTGCAAGTTAGAGGGTCAACATAGGTCTGATGTGCTGGAGCACACAGCCTGCTTTTTATTGAGGTTACATGCAAACAGGACACTCTCAGGGGGAGGCATAAAATCCCCCATCACACATTTGATATTAGATAGAGAGACACTCCCTTTGACAGGCCACAACATTACTTCAGCAGATAACATTACACACAATAAAACAATGCAGTCCACCTTATCAATACTAGTCTGATTAGACAATGGGAAAGTTGATCACTAAACCTAATTAGAGCTAATCCCAGCAGACTTGTATTTAGAATAGGTTTCTTGAAGCTGAACAAAATTTAACTCTTAATGGCACACAATGAAACTGAACCAAGTGGGAGAAAGCCAGGGACAAGTCATTTCACAGGTCTGGGGACATAGTCTTAAAAGGGGCATTGTTCACCAAAGTCACAATATGTCCCCAGACGGTTCCCAAAGGGCCACACACACCCAACAAAAGTCAATATACTCTCAGGGGCACAATCTTCCAGGGGCCATAGTCATGAGGAAGGAGGCTGGCAAATAGGCTTCTCCAAAATCCAGGGAAGCAGGGCAACCTTCCATTTAAAGGGCCAGTCACAAATAGCCGTTTGTAACATATCTCCCCTTTTGGAGGGAGACTAACAAGGCACCTGACCTTCTGTCGGTCAGTGCCTAAGTTAGTCTCGCAACCCACCCACAAATAAACACTAGCAGCAAAGCAGCCCCCCCACAAAAAGTAGCACTGGCCTGTAGGTTCCAGGTTATAGGATGAAAGTGTAGCATCCTCTGCCTTCCTGGCGCAGCTGGGCAAATAGCTGATGGTACTTGGGGGGCAGAGGCCAGCGGCACTCTGCCCTGGTGCCAGCGCTTCTGCTGGGGTGAGGGGTTTGCAGGCCAGTCCTGTAACAAGGGGGTCTGTAGGGCAGAGGCCAGCAGCGCTCTGTCCTGATGCCAGCTCTTCTGCTGGGGGAATCGGGGCATAGTCCTGCCCGGTGGCAAAGGGAACGTGGGGGTCAGTGGGGGTTAACATCTCTACTGTTAACCCTGGGCCCAAGTTAGGAGTTAGCTGGGGAGGGGGAGATTGGCTTACCTCCTCCTCCTGATACTCCGGTGGCCGTTGGGAAGGGAGGTCGATGCTCTCCGCTTCCTGTGGAACATGCTGCGGCTGGGGAGAGAGACCGGTTGTCTCCTCTCCCTGGAAGGCACACTCCGGCTGGGGAGGGAGGTCGATGCTCTCCCCTCCCTGTAGCTGGGTCTGTCACTGGGGATCTGGGCCGCCTGTCCAGCATCCCTGTAGGGCCGTTAGAGAGACTGCGGTCCCATCTCCACCTGCCTGCTGGGGGTCCTCCCAGGACCAGTCTATGAGGCCTGCTGCCTCTGGTATCTCTGGTTGGGGAAGGAGACTGGTTGTCTCTTCCCTCTGCACAGTATACTGCCGCTGGGGAGGGAGGTCGCTGCTCTCCTCTCCCTTACATACTTCCAGCCGCTGGGGAATGGAGTCTGGGCTCACAATTCCCTGCATATTCCTCTGCTGCTGGGGGACAGGACCAACTGTCTCTGCCCCCTGTAACTCAGCCTGCCGCTGGGGAATGGAGTCTGGGCTCCCAATTCCCTTGCAATTCACTCTGCTGCTGGGGGACAGGACCAACTGTCTCTGCCCCCTGTAACTCATTTTCTCGCTGGAGAGCAGGTGTCCATACCCCCAAACTCCACAGTTGGCGCTCAAAGGCTCGTGCCGCTTCGTTCTCAGTAGCCAATTCCCGGATGAGGCGACTGACTACCTCCTGCGCAGGGTCTGGACCATATCGGACTAGCCGCCTCTTTACCTCTGGAACGAAATCAGCGCCCTCATAGCGACGGATCAGGTTGAGGTGCTCTTTACAGGGTTCTGACCAGTGTCTTGTCAGCTCCATGCTGCTGTAGGTAGGGACGCTGCGCAGTGGCTAGCGTTGCCCTCAATTACTCTCCTACGATACCAGTGCTGTTGTGGTGCTGCTCCTTGCGCTAGGACGCGATCCCACCGCTGCCGCCAAATGTTACGGTTGCCTCCAGGATGGCTGGACGTTGGACCGTAGAAAAGGATGCTCCTAGCGCTCACCAAAGGAGCAGCAGCACTGTAGACTCTATAACTGCTGCGTAGCCACCATAAGTAATGCAGACTCTATGAACCACCGCTGCTGGGCTGGTATCTCGCCGTCTGCTCTGCGCCCTGGACCTATGACCAGGCTCCAGTAGGTGAACCTCTTCCTTCTGTAGCAATCCCTGTAGCTAAGGGAGTATGAAGAGCATAGCAATCCCTGTAGTGATTATAAGCTGTATCCTACAAACATGAGTCAAAGCTGCAAGTAAGAGGGTCAACATAGGTCTGATGTGCTGGAGCACACAGCCTGCTTTTTATTGAGGTTACATGCAAACAGGACACTCTCAGGGGGAGGCATAAAATCCCCCATCACACATTTGATATTAGATAGAGAGACACTCCCTTTGACAGGCCACAACATTACTTCAGCAGATAACATTACACACAATAAAACAATGCAGTCCACCTTATCAATACTAGTCTGATTAGACAATGGGAAAGTTGATCACTAAACCTAATTAGAGATAATCCCAGCAGACTTGTATTTAGAATAGATTTCTTGAAGCTGAACACAATTTAACTCTCAATGGCACACAATGAAACTGAACCAAGTGGGAGAAAGCCAGGGACAAGTCATTTCACAGGTCTGGGGACATAGTCTTAAAAGGGGCATTGTTCACCAAAGTCACAATATGTCCCCAGACGGTTCCCAAAGGGCCACACACACCCAACAAAAGTCAATATACTCTCAGGGGCACAATCTTCCAGGGGCCATAGTCATGAGGAACTTAGGAGGCTGGCAAATAGGCTTCTCCAAAATCCAGGGAAGCAGGGCAACCTTCCATTTAAAGGGCCAGTCACAAATAGCAGTTTGTAACACTGACCTTCTTTACAGAGTGCAGGGCCACACTATAATCCGACCTTCTTTACAGAGTGCAGGGCCACACTATAATCTGACCTTCTTTACAGAGTGCAGGGCCGCGCTTATAGGAGAATTAGGCACTGGATTCTGTGAAGAAGGGTTAGATTAGCGCGGCTTCCCACTGGCGGTAAATGAGAAAGTCGTTTAGTTCAAGCTCTGGAATCTGCCTCACTAATGCTCCTATTAGCGCAGTCTTGGACGAAGAAGAAGCAGATTAGCGGTGCCCTCCAGCACGCTATAGGTAAGTACAGCTGACACCTGCAGTAAGATAATATTCACATTTACATATTACATTTAACATTAACAAATGTAAATGTTAGCGAATATTCAGTGTACCGAATAGTGCAGCACAGAAATATTCTTAAAAGTAATTATGCAGAATACTCATTCCGAATGATTTGTCTGAGACAAATTATTCAGTGCTTCACGTCTAGTTATATCTGTCTCTAAAGGTAATCTGCTGCGTCTGCTGAAAGAGGGCCCTAAAAAATTTTAGAAACACAAATTTTAATTTAAAAGTTCTTTATCTCACTATGCAGGTTTTTAATGTGAAACAGAATCACCTACAATACAGTATATGGTCTGTAATGGACCGTTTTACACACAAGGGGTTAAACTGCCATTTAGTAGATCTCCCCTTCCAGAGACACAGGCACAGCTACTGCAGAACACCAAACTCCCGAACTGGAACCTCACAAATAGCTGCTAGCAGACGAACAGGACAAGCACCCAAGCGGCTTACACTCCTGGCAATCAGTCTCTAACAGCCTACAGTAAATCCCCCCAAAGACGAGACAAGGCTCCGTGTTAACGGTCAAGCAGTGAACAGCCAGAGCTGTGGGTCTATTGTTCTTATATACACATTCTTACACATTAGTACCCCCCACAGGGTTTTGTAAAGCAACCAACACATACAATACATTCAGACACTCCCACACAAAATCCTCCCCTCTGCCTGTGATACAATTACCTTACACAATGGGTTAATGTAATTATCACAGGCAGAGAAATACATTTTTTTCCCCATTATTCATAACTTTCGTCTTTCATTATACGAATGGGCTCCATGGCATAGCTATCTGGGGTATCACTGTTCAAATAGGGCAAGCACCAAACGACCCGACCTTCGTTTCCCTGAAGGGAAAAATCAAGCGTTTCAACATGGGGCCATAGTCTAAAGGCAGCAGGCAGGCTCCTCCAATGCACAGTGGCGAGATTGGTCTCATCACATCTCTCCCATTTTCCAAACAGACTAACAGGGTATCTGACCTCCTGCCGGTCAGTGCCCTGGTTAGTCCAGCAACCCACCCACAAAACACAATCAGCAGTACAGCCCACCCACAATAAATGGTTACTACACCTGGGTAGAGGAGAAACTTGCCCATGTCCAGGTGCCTCACCGCGGCTGTGTGGGGGACTGGTAGGCTGCCTTGGTGCTTTGCTGAGTGGGCAGAGACCAGCGGTACTCTGCCCTGGTGCTAGCTCTACTGCGGAAGTAGCCTGGTTGGAGCCTGGTTGTGGTAGGAGGAGACCGACTTTCTCCCCTTTAGATACACAGCTCTGTTGTTGGAGGGGAAGACCGACTGTCTCAACTTTGGCTAAACAGCCCTGTTGCTGGGGGACAGGACCGACCGTCCCTACCCCCTCTGCTATAAGTGCAGAGACCACGGTCCCATCTGCACGGTTGTGGGGCTTACTGTCTCCCCTGGGTATGTCAAGCTGCCGCTGGGGAGAGGGGGTAACAAGCTCCTCTCCCATACATACTTCCAATCGCGGGGGAGGGAGACCGACTGTCTTCACTCCCAATACCGAGTCCTGCTGCTGGGGAAAGGAGACTAGGCTCTCTATTCCCTGTAACACAAACTGCTGTTGGGGGAGCAGGACCAACCGTTTCTGCCCCCGGTAGCTCGGTCTGCCGCTGGGGAATGGAGACTGGGCTCCCAATTCCCTGCATATCACTCTGCTGCTGGGGGACAGGACCAACTGTCTCTGCCCCCTGTAACTCAGCCTGCCACTGGGGAATGGAGACTGGGCTCCCAATTCCCTGCAATTCACTCTGCTGGGGGACAGGATCAACTGTCTCTGCCCCCTGTAACTCAGCCTGCCGCTGGGGAATAGAGACTGGGCTCCCAATTCCCTGCGATTCACTCTGCTGCTGGGGGACTGGACCAACTATCGCTGCCCCCTGTAACTCAGCCTGCAGCTGGGGAATGGAGACTGGGCTCCCAATTCCCTGCAGGACCGGTGGAGAGATCTCGGTCCCATCTCCACTGGCCACCTGGGGTCCTTCCCAGTAAATCTCCACAATATCTCCCCAGCTGAATGGGTCTGGACCTGGGTCTGTCACCTTGCTGTCCTGCTGAGCCTTCCCAATGGAGTGGAAGAGATCTCTGTAGTCCTGCTCCAGTTCCCACTCCAGGGTTGCAAGGTGAGCCAGGTCTTGTTCTACCTCACGGGGGTCATCCCAGTCATGCCTAGCCTCCCTCTCATAGAAAATGTCCTGAAGTCTGGTCTGTGCAGGGCTCCCGAAGTCAGGCTCTGCAAAGGATTCCCATAACAAGCCAGGACCATCAAACTCCTCTCCCTCTGGCTTGTCATGCTCAGCTGTCCAGGGTATATACTGTGCCATATACCACCAGAGTGCCTGGTAGGCATCCTCCAGCCATAGCTCCTGCCATACCCGGTGCACTAGTTCCTTCATCCATTCCTCCAGGGGCTGCTCTCCCAGTAAGGGCATCCGCAGGGCCACTTGCTTCTGCAACCGCTGCTCTTCACTGGGGAGACTCTCACCCCACTGGTATTGTACATTATCCAGGGCCTGGTAACAGATGCCTTTCCTTAATGCATCCCGGCCATCCAGGTTCTCCTCCTCGTATAACACTGCTGGTTCCATTCGGTTGCTTTTAGGGTCGCTGTACTGGGACATGCGTTGCCGCCAACTTGTAAACCCCCAGAATGGTGTCTCTTGTAGCTGTCCTTCTGGCTGTGGGAACGATCCCACCACTGCCACCACTTGTAACGGACCGTTTTGCACACAAGGGGCTAAACCGCCGTTTAGTAGATCTCCCTTTCCAGAGACACAGACACAGCTACTGCAGAACACCAAACTCCCGAACTGGAACCTCACAAATAGCTGCTAGCAGACGAACAGGACAAGCACCCAAGCGGCTTACACTTCTGGCAATCAGTCTCTAACAGCATACAGTAAATCCCCCCCCCCCAAAGATGAGACAAGGCACCGTGTTGCGGGTCAAGCAGTGAACAGCCAGAGCTGTGGGTTTATTGTTCTTATATACACATTCTTACACATTAGTACCCCCACAGGGTTTTGTAAAACAACCAATAAACAGATACAATACACTCAGACACTCGACCACAAAATCCTCCCCTCTGCCTGTGAAACAATTACCTTACACAATCGGTTAATGTATTTATCACAGGCAGAGACATACAGTTTTTCCCCCAATATTCATAACTTTAAATTCCCAGATATTGCGGGATTTCTTTCCATTCCGGGGAGCAGGGGTCAAGTCTAGTGGGAACACACGGTAAATGGATTTCCTGGGCTATTTTTGCAAGTGGAACTAAGTTCCCCCTGAACAGAAAACAGAAACCCTTCAATAAACACTCTCCTGCTGCTGGTGGGAGGAGCTGGTGCACAATCTGGTTAGAGGGATAGTGAAATTCTCTAGTAAAGGGCAGTAACACGTCATACAATACACTAAAATGCAAGTCTGTCAGTGGTCCTGCTGTGTGATCACCCCACACTGTGTGGAACACATGGTGATTACATTTTTGTGTGGCTTGCTCTGGGGTTATTTAGCTCCCTTCAGCAGAAATATGACTTTTGCACCTTAAGTGGGTGAGACTCTGTGACAGAAGAGGAGTCTGGAGTTGCTTTCAAAAACAAAGGTCTCAGTCTGCCCTGGAAAGGAAGGAGAAGGAAGGAAGGAGGGTGTGAGGAACTGAGTGTAATGCTTGTGGGATATTTCACTATCAGACCAAACTTGGCCAGTAGTCTTCGTATCCCAGTGTCAAGTGGAAGGATAAGGAAATATTCCAATACAAAGTGTGCATGAGAAATGAGGTAAGCTGCATCAGACAGGGTAGTCCTTCACTGCAATAAGATTAAGGCAGAGAATGGTCAGAGACAGGCAGAGTTCGGCAACAGAAAGGCAATCCAGCAGTATAGCAATTCAGGGGTAAACCAATAGAATGGTCAGAAACAGGCAGAGGTCAGCAACAAAAGGTAATCCAGCAGTTTAGCAGTTCAGGCGTAAACCAGGCAGAGTAGTCAGACAGACAGAATTCAGCAATGATAAGGCAATCAAGCAATTCAAGGGTTAAACAGAGTACTCAGACAGGCTGAGTTCAGCAGTGATAAGGCAATCCAGCAATTCAAGGATTAAACAGACAGAGTAGTCAGACAGGCAGAGTTCAGCATTGATAAGGCAATCCAGCAATTCAAGGATTAAACAGACAGAGTAGTCAGACAGGCAGAGTTCAGCATTGATAAGGCAATCCAGCAATTCAAGGGTTAAACAGGCAGAGTAGTCAGACAGGCAGAGTTCAGCAATGATAAGGCAATCCAGAAATTCAAGTAATAAAGCACCTAGGAGCACACACAGAAACACCTATTCTTGGGCAGTAAATGTAAGTTATGCAGATACTTACAAAGGCGCCGATTTGAGCCAAAGAGGACTTCAAAGGATTCAACTTGAGAGGGAAATAGATGTGCAGTAATGACGCCATCGCCGCACGCTCACAGCAACCGCCGCTTCCCTAGCAACAGAGTGGCACAAGGGAAGCACGGGAGCGGCGTGACACTGAGAGCTAAGCTCTGGATCTTGGTATAAAACACACCATGTGTGTTTTGTTTAGTTATTTTAAAGTTGTTTTAAGAAAATATCAGTGTTTCACCACAGAAAAAAATGTGCTCATCAAGCAGGGAAGAGTCATGCGTCCATTAACTAAAGTTGATAGATTATATACATATAAATACAGTATGTGTGTATGTAAATGTGTATGTGTATAAAATAATATTTATTGGGGGGCGGGGCCTACAGCTGAAGCGACAAGACGTGTCTTGGTGGAGCTCCTGGCTCTACTTTGGAGTTTTTTTGTTTTTTATTGTTTTCTTGTGAAATGTTGCTAACTATATATCAAGAAATCAGAAAGCTGTTATAGTGACCATGAAACTGAAATGTCTGGGAGAAACTCTCAGGAACAACTTTTTTGTCTATGTTCTTCAGTTAGGCCACACAGCTACACATTGTGACTGGCAGTCTGTGGAGCCAGGGCTGCCGCATAACCCCCCCCCAGGAGACTGGGGTAATGAATAGTAAATACTAATATCTTTCCACTGCAGAATGGTAGCTATATTCCTGCAGAACATTTGAATTATGGCACTCAATCCTCGACTAGTAGAAGATACAGTATGCGCTATACTAGTGGAGCATTTCCGGAAACTAGCCTGTCTCATTTCCAGCAGCTTTGACATGTGGTCACGACCCAAAGAGGGGGATAATGTTGATCAACTCTCTATAGCACCTTCAGATATCCCATATAATTATGGAGCAACCTTGCCAGACTCTAACTTAACAGTCTGCCCAGCGACCATGAGGGACACAAATGAGGTACAGAATATGCCACTAAAGACACCAAGATGTTGGGGCAATGTGACACATCATCTGACCGACTGTGGCTTGGCAATGCCAAGACAACAGGCTTTAAACTTACCTGCACCAGAACTCCCTCTCACAGACCCTGGCCAGCTTTGCGGGCTTTCAGCATTGTGCCCTGTTCCACTAAATGCAGCAGTTGCTCAGCAGGCTTCTCCTACTACCGGTATACGCAGACTGCAACAGTGGCCTACTCGGAATTACTTTTTCAGTCCCACAGGCGCAGACAGCATGGCTAAGAATTCTCTCACTGAAAATATAATGAAACCTGTTCCAGCCCCTTTTGCCAGGGGAAAGAAATACCCTTTGATGATACATACAGTCAGCAAGATTTAAAAATCCTACTCCAAAAAAAAAAAATTGGATGCCACTAAGGTGAGGGATCCAGATGCACCACAAATCTTATTGTGCTTGGACATGGTATCGATAAGAGCATGTGGCGGCTGGATGATTGCACCACAAACAAAACATATGCTACTGCAAAGAAAGGCTCAGGAGACCTTCCATTCACTTCTCAGAGCATAGAGAGGACAGGCACTAGGGGGATTCCTCCCTCTCCAAATATTCTATACCGCAAGCTCAGCAGCCATTATTGGCATGAACGTTTGAGAAGTACACTACTGAACCTGGACAATCTACTGGCAAGCCGGGTAGGTGTAGGTTAACCCCCGTATTGGTGGACTTGTGCCGGCTGCTTCTTTTGACCCGGATCTCTTGTTAACGATTATTTTTATGTTTCCAGTTTGGACATTTCTGTTTTATTTTATTTTTACCTTAAAGGGACGCTGAACCCAATTTTTTTTCTTTCCTGATTCAGATAGAGCAGCAATTTTAAGCAACTTTGTAATTTACTCCTATTATCAAGTTTTCTTCGTTCTCTTTCTATCTTTATTTGAAAAAGAAGGCATCTAAGCTAAGGAGTCAGCATTTGTTTGGTTCAGAACCATGGACAGCACTTGTTTATTGGTGCTGTACAATCAGCAAGGACAACCCAGGTTGTTCACCAAAAATGGGCCGGCATCTAAACTGACATTCTTGCTTTTCAAATAAAGATACCAAGAGAATGAAGAAGATTTTATAAAAGGAGTAAATTAGAAAGTTGCTTAAAATTGCCTGCTCTATCTGAATCACAAAAGAAAAATTTTGTGTTCAGTGTCCCTTTAAGATCATTATATACTTAATGCTGGAATGCTGTATCTAAAAATTATTCTGTCCCTGTTCCGAGGATGGTAGAATTGTGGAGACAATGCTCTATCACACTTAAAGGGACATGAAACCCACATTTTTTCTTTCATGATTTAGATAGAGAATTCAATTTTAAACATCTTTCTAATTTACTTCTATTATCTCATTTGTTTTATTCTCTTGATTTTCTTTGCTGAAAAGCATATCTAGATATGCTCAGTAGCTGCTGATTGGTTGCTGCACATAGAAGCCTCATGTGATTGGCTCACCCATGTGCATTGCTTTTTCTTCAACTAAGGATATCTAAAAAATGAAGCAAAATAAATAATAGAAGTAAATTGTAATGTTGTTTAAATTTGTATTCTCTATCTGAATCATGAAAGAAAGATTTTGGGTTTAGTGGCCCTTTAAATATAGTTTATTGCCAACCCTTGGCATGGTATTAGTTGAACAATATCCTGCAGCTTTAAAGATACAGAATTCCTCCCTAATTTCTAGTAGTATGCACTCCCTTACAATTGATATTTGGGTAAAGTACAGCTATTATTTTTTAATTGTTGGCCTATGCACTGCTATCATATTGAACGTTATGTGTTTCTGTTTTCTCTCATATCTTCTGCTATGTTTACAAGGGCTGGACTGTCAGCGGCCGAGGCAGTTAAGCTCACTCATGGTGGTTATATTTCATGTTAAGATAGCAAACACTAATTACAAGATAGATCTTTATTAGATTCAAGGGATCATTTATTACACAAAGAGATTACGGGAATTACAGTTTGGTTACCAACGTATTTACAGGTGACAGACTCTATATCATATAATTTGGTGTTAATGACAGTCAATTATATGTAGGTAACATTATTATATAGTTTAATTTCACCTAATTGTGCCTATATACCGGTACCATACCTCATTGAGTTGTAGGATAAGGTTACTAATACTTGGATGTATATGTATTTCTATATGATGTAATGTTCTCTTCACAAACCCAACCCCTAGGAATATATTAATGGGCTTCATTTTGAGTAAACACTCCTATATTATAATACAGTCACTCCAGATGAGGGAGACACAGTTCAGTTACCAACCGAAACGTTACAAGGGAGATCTTCCACACCTAACATATTTGAATCCTGAACCAGTTAGCGAAGTTACCAGTTCTTAAGGTGTGTTTACTACACCTGGGGTATAGATGTGCCTGTATATTATTGAAGTCCTTCCACATACATAAAGACACATATCCTTTTCCCCATTTATCCTTATGAGCAGCCATATGCTTTCATTACCAAAAGCTCCTTTTTAGCACTCAATAGTAAGAGATTCCATATTTTCGCTAGCACCACCTTGCAGATCCATTCATTCATATGTTACCTTCTGCTCCTATAAAAACGACAGAGGCTAGGGATGTTTGCTGCCTTAAAGGGACATTCAAGTCCAAAAAAAACTTTCATGTTTTAAATAGGGCATGCAATTTTAAACAACTTCCCAATTTACTTTTATCACCAATTTTGCTTTGTAATCTTGGTATTCTTAGTTGAAAGCTAAAACTAGGAGGTTTATATGCTAATTTCTTAGACCTTGAAGACTGCCTCTAATCTGAATACATTTTGACCACTAGAGGGCATTAGTTCACATGTTTCATATAGATAACATTGAGCTCATGCACGTAAAGTGACCTAGGACTGAGCACTGATTGGCTAAACTGCAAGTCTGTCAAAAGAACTGAAACAAGGGGGCAGTTTGCAGAGGCTTAGATACAAGATAATTACAGAGGTAAAACGTGTATTATTATAACTGTGTTGGTTATGCAAAATTGGGAAATGGGTAATAAAGGGATTATCTTTCTTTTTAAACAACAAAAATTCTGGTGTTGACTGTCCATTTAACTACATAATTTTTCACGCTTTTAAAAGCAGTTATTTGGGTTGATCACGCTATTTACTCTTGTTACCGATTAGAGGGAAATGCCTTACTCATTTAAACTTCCTGATGCATAAACCTATAAGGTGCCTAATGTTTTTAAATGTTTTTAATAATATCCCATAGTGGGCAATACATTTGAGCCTAGAGAGACTAAACTTTTTATAGCTACCATATGCTTATTAGTTTATATTCTGTTACACTCAAGAATATATATGCATAGTTCATAGACTTATACTCAGGAATCCATGTGCATAGTTAATAGACTATATCATAAGGTAGTTTTATAAGTTTATTAGTCTTTATTAGTCTTATTATATAGTTTCTTTTATATACCAAAGCCGAGGTTGTTCATTTGAGATCCACAAGTGGTCTCCTTTACTCTTGAGTACCTTCTGCTATAATAATTGAAATACAGGAGGTCCAAAAGTGACCTTATTATCTCTATAGAAGGTCTACAGTATTGACGGTTAAGAGCAGTTTCTCCTCATTGAATACTGTATTGAGAATTATTGTAATAATATTATTTTGCTTTCTTTGTATCTCTTTTTTTTACGATGTTAATTCTCTCATTGTATGTTTTGTAAACGCTGTCAGTTTACATTGCTCTGTATGCCTTGAATTAAACCTCAATAAAAAAATAAAAAAAATAATAAAATAAAAAGAATATTAATAATGAGGGAGATGGAAGTCTTGGTGACTTGACCCCTGCCGGGGAGGTGTTAAATATCAGGCCTTAGTGTGTGCTTAGCCACTCTGTACACTTTTATGCTCAAGTAACAATGGCAGACAGCTAAGCGCAGTGTGCGCACCAACACCCGCCTATCTATGCGCCAAGCCACATTCACAAAGTGCTGATCTCAGAGTTAAAAAGGCTAAAGTAGAATTTTACTATCACACTTTATATTGTAGAGTGAAATTAAATGGTTAGGTAGGGGCTGTGTATTGATATAGAGTTTATGTCCCTGTATTGATATAGAAGTTAAAAGGACAGAAAATCCATTTTTTTCTTTCATGATTCAGACAGAGCATTCATTTGTAAACAATGTTACACTTTACTTCTATTATCACTTTTGACATTTTATTTATATAATTTCTTAAAGAAGTAGCAATGCATTACGCGGGAGCTAGCTAAACACATCAATGAGCCAATCACAAGAATCATATATGTGCAGCCACCAATCAGCAGCTAGCCCCCAGCTCCTGAGCTAACCTAGGTATACTTTTCAACAAAGGAAACCAAGAATACAAAGCAAAAGAGATAAAAAAAAAAAAGTAAATTGGAAAGTTGTTTAAATAGGTGTGCTCTATTTGAATCACAAAATATTTTTTTTTTTGTTTCTTGTCCCTTTAAGTAAGTCTGAGATGTCACTTAAACCAGGCAAACAACTCTTTACAATATGTCAAGTGCTATAGAAAAATGTAGTTTAACCTATTTACAGAATATAACAGGGACAATTAGCAGAACTATCCTGTATAACCATAGGGTATCCAGACCAGAAGTTGTCACCTACAGCCTTGTGCACAGTGTGACATTTTTATCTCCTGTATAACAATAGGGTATCCTGACCAGTAGTTGTCACCTACAGCCTGGTGCACAGTGTGATATTATTATCTCCTGTATAACAATAGGGTATCCTGACCATTATTTGTCACCTACAGCCTGGTGCACAGTGTGACATTATTATCTCCTGTATAACCAAAGGGTATCCTGACCAGTAGTTGTCACCTACAGCCTGGTGCACAATGTGACATTATTATCTCCTGTATAACCATAGGGTAACCTGACCAGCAGTTGTCACCTACAGCCTGGTGCACAATGTGACATTATTATCTCCTGTATAACCATAGGGTATCCTGACCAGCAGTTGTCACCTACAGCCTGGTGCACAGTGTGACATTATTATCTCCTGTATAACCATAGGGTATCCTGACCAGCAGTTGTCACCTACAGTCTGGTGCACAATGTGACATTATTATCTCCTGTATAACCATAGGTTATCCTGACCAGAAGTTGTCACCTACAGCCTGGTGCACAATGTGACATTATTATCTCATGTATAACCATAGGGTAACCTGACCAGCAGTTGTCACCTACAGCCTGGTGCACAGTGTGACATTATTATCTCCTGTATAACCATAGGTAACCTGACCAGCAGTTGTCACCTACAGCCTGATGCACAATGTGACATTATTATCTCCTGTATAACCATAGGGTATCCTGATCAGCAGTTGTCACCTACAGCCTGATGCACAGTGTGACATTATTATCCCCTGTATAACCATAGGTAACCTGACCAGCAGTTGTCACCTACAGCCTGATGCACAGTGTGACATTATTATCCCCTGTATAACCATAGGTAACCTGACCAGCAGTTGTCACCTACAGCCTGATGCACAATGTGACATTATTATCCCCTGTATAACCATAGGGTATCCTGACCAGCTGTTGTCACCTACAGCCTGGTGCACAGTGTGACATTATTATCTCCTGTATAACCATAGGTAACCTGACCAGCAGTTGTCACCTACAGCCTGGTGCACAGTGTGACATTATTATCTCCTGTATAACCATAGGGTATCCTGACCAGTAGATGTCACCTACAGCCTGGTGCACAGTGTGACATTATTATCTCATGTATAACCATAGGGTATCCTGACCAGCAGTTGTCACCTACAGTCTGGTGCACAGTGTGACATTATTATCTCCTGTATAACCATAGGGTATCCTGACCAGTAGTTGTCACCTACAGCCTGGTGCACAGTGTGACATTATTATCTCATGTATAACCATAGGATATCCTGACCAGTAGATGTCACCTACAGCCTGGTGCACAGTGTGACATTATTATCTCCTGTATAACCATAGGGTATCCTGACCAGTAGTTGTCACCTACAGCCTTATGCACAATGTGACATTATTATCTCATGTATAACCATAGGGTATCCTGAGCAGTAGTTGTCACCTACAGCCTGGTGCACAGTGTGACATTATTATCTCCTGTATAACCATAGGGTATCCTGACCAGCAGTTGTCACCTACAGCCTGGTGCACAGTGTGACATTATTATATCCTGTATATCCATAGGGTACCCTGACCAGCAGTTGTCCCCTACAGCCTGGTGCACTGTGTGACATTATTATCTCCTGTATAACCATAGGTTATCCTGACCAGCAGTTGTCACCTACAGCCTGGTGCACAGTGTGACATTATTATCTCCTGTATAACCATAGGGTATCCTGACCAGTAGTTGTCACCTACAGCCTGGTGCACAGTGTGACATTATTATCTCCTGTATAACCATAGGGTATCCTGACCAGCAGTTGTCACCTACAGTCTGGTGCACAGTGTGACATTATTATCTCCTGTATAACCATAGGGTATCCTGACCAGCTGTTGTCCCCTACAGCCTGGTGCACAATGTGACATTATTATCTCCTGTACAACCATAGGGTATCCTGACCAGCAGTTGTCACCTACAGCCTGGTGCACAGTGTGACATTATTATCTCCTGTATAACCATAGGGTATCCTGACCAGTAGTTGTCACCTACAACCTGGTGCACAGTGTGACATTATTATCTCCTGTATAACCATAGGGTATCCTGACCAGCAGTTGTCACCTACAGTCTTATGCACAATGTGACATTATTATCTCATGTATAACCATAGGGTATCCTGACCAGCAGTTGTCCCCTACAGCGTAGTGCACAATGTGACATTATTATCTCCTGTATAACCATAGGGTATCCATTCCTGACCAGCAGTTGTCACCTACAGCCTGGTGCACAGTGTGACATTATTATCTCCTGTATAACCAAAGCGTATCCTGACCAGCTGTTGTCACCTACACCCTGGTGCACAATGTGACATTATTATCTCCTGTATAACATAGGGTAACCTGACCAGCTTCTGTCACCTACAACCTGGTGCACAATGTGACATTATTATCTCCTGTATAACCATAGGGTATCCTGACCAGCTGTTGTCACCTACAGCCTGGTGCACAATGTGATATTATTATCTCCTGTATAACCATAGGTTATCCTGACCAGCTGTTGTCACCTACAGCCTGGTGCACAGTGTGACATTATTATCTCTGGTATAACCATAGGGTATCCTGACCAGCAGTTGTCAACTACAGCCTGGTGCACAGTGTGACTTTATTATCTCCTGTATAACCATAGGGTATCCTGACAAGCAGTTGTCACCTACAGCCTGGTACACAATGTGACATTATTATCCCCTGTATAACCATAGGGTATCCTGAAAAGCAGTTGTCACCTACAGCCTGGTGCACAATGTGACATTATTATCTCCTGTATAACCATAGGGTATCCTGACCAGCAGTTGTCACCTACAGCCTGGTGCACAGTGTGACATTATTATCTCCTGTATAACCATAGGTAACCTGACCAGCAGTTGTCACCTACAGCCTGATGCACAATGTGACATTATTATCCCCTGTATAACCATAGGGTATCCTGACCAGCTGTTGTCACCTACAGCCTGGTGCACAGTGTGACATTATTATCTCCTGTATAACCATAGGGTATCCTGACCAGCAGTTGTCACCTACAGCCTGGTGCACACTGTGACATTATTATCTCCTGTATAACCATAGGGTATCCTGACCAGCTGTTGTCACCTACAGCCTTATGCACAATGTGACATTATTATCTCCTGTATAACCATAAGGTATCCTGACCAGCAGTTTTCACCTACAGCCTTATGCACAATGTGACATTATTATCTCCTGTATAACCATAAGGTATCCTGACCAGCAGTTTTCACCTACAGCCTTATGCACAATGTGACATTATTATCTCCTGTATAACCATGGGGTATCCTGACCAGCAGTTGTCACCTACAGCCTTATGCACAATGTGGCATTATTATTATCTCTAATCAGAACATACTAGAATGAAGTTTGACGTTTTGTTAATTGGATTTCATAGCAGATTTACCCTTTACACAAGTGCCCAATTATCTGTATATTGAGAGCTGCAGAATGAGGGCAACTGACTCGCACAAATCTTACTTTTTATCTGTAAAGAAAACCTCTCCCATTTCATTTCTCTCACCCTGGAAGAAGTAATTATAGAGTTTGTTGCTGGTGGAAGACATAGCTCAGCTAGTTGCTAATGATAGAGAAGATCTCTCCTCCTTAGGCACCACTTTATTGTACCCATCAAAGTTGTCTGTCTCTTGCACCAGCACTACACACAGCTAATGTCTGAATACGGCAAAGCTGAAGTATCTGGGAAAAAACACCAAAGCTGCTGTCATAAGGCAGGTGATTATAATGGTTGGGAAGAAGTGATGTACTGTAAATCAGTAACGCTATCAGAGGGGATTATAATGGGACCCTCAGGGGTCATTTCTAGGTAACTCTGCCTTTCATCCAAAGTAAATCCTGTGATCAAGTTTCCCACAGAGACCTGTAGAGAGGATGTTATATGGAGATGTGGATGTGAAACAAACAAGTCGCTCCAAGGGCAAAGGTGCTATAAGGACACTGGCATCAGATTATAAATAATCATTCATCCTCTCTGTAAAGATACTGTCTGTGACTGGGGGATGCACAGGTATGGTATATTCAGTTGTTCTGAGAAGGTTAAACAAAGGTTGCTCAGTTACTGCAGACACATGGTGATGCGCAGCTAGTATAGGGGGTACAGTGAGGGGTATAACAATTAGTTATTGACTGATGCTGACCATCAATCAATCAATTTAATAATACAGAGTATAAGACTTGAGCACAATGCTGTATATAACACTGTTTTAAACATTGTTGCTACCATACAGTGTTAAAGATGTGTGCATGCTCTTGAGCATAGCTCACTATTCTCTCAAGAGAAAGAGCTAAATAAAATTAAAAAATAGACAATACTGAGGAGTTAAGTTGGCAAGAGAAATTAATTGGATTTTTTTTTTAATTTTGTGCTCGGAATTATGAAAGTTTAACCGTTCCTTCCATGCCCTTTAATATAAAAGCATTACTATGACATAGATTGACCCCTTTGCCTATTTGGATAAGAAAAGAAGAGTAGATTTTGGTTGACGAGTAATAAAATCTTGGGGTTCAGGTTTAGTGTGTTCTTTTTTTAGGTTGGGGGTTTTAGAAGGGCTTTTATATTTTTTAGTTTACTTTAGTTTTAGGAAAGATATTTTTAGAGGCGCTTTTTTAGTGTAGTTTTAGTATACATTTTTTAAGGGTGCTTCTTAATTTTTAGAGGCTTTTTAACTTTGGGGGTCTTAGGTAAAGGGTCTTGGAAAGGTTAGCAGTTAGAGGGATAATAGTCAGCTAGATTACGAGTTTTGCGTTATGAGTGAAAAAGCATCGTTATGCTTCATAACAATGCTTTTTCCCTAACGCCGCTATTACAAATCTTGTCGGTATAGGTGTACCGCACACCTTTTTGGCCATCACGTAACATCAGTACGGCACTTTTAAAAAGTCCTTTTTCAATGGGACTCCCATAGCGCCAGTTGTACAAGTTTGCCTGGGAGGCCAAAAAATGAGCGGTACACCATATACTGACAAGATCCGTACCGCGATCTAAAGTCAGTAGTTGTGAGTTTTACGTTACAAATCTGTAACATGAAACTCATAACTAAAGTGTTAACAAGTACACTAACACCCACAAACTACCTATTAACCCCTAAACCGAGGCCCTCCCGCATCACAAACACTAAAATAAAATTATTAACCCCTGGGGGCCAATTTGTCAAGCACCGGATGGTGCTTGAGGGCCCGTGTTTCTGGTGAGCCTGCAGGCTCGCCAGAAACAGCAGTTATGAAGCAGCGGTTTAAATACCGCTGCTCCATAACCCTGTCTGTCTTCTCTGAGCAGGCGGACACACATTGACGAAAATCAACCCGATCAAGTGCGATCGGGTTGATTGACACCTCCCTGCTGGCGGCTGATTGGCTGCGAATCTGCAGGGGGCGGCGTTGCACCAGCATCTCACAAGAGCTGCTGGTGCAATGTTGAATACGGAGAGCATTCAACTCAGATCAGGTCCGCCAAACCTTTGTTAAATAGGCCCCCTAATCTGCCGCTCCGGACATCACCGCCATTTAGTAATGTATTAACCCCTATTCCACCACTCCCCAATACTAAATAAACCTTACAATTATTACCTAAATAATTCCTATTTAAAACTAAATACTTACCTGTAAAATAAACCTAAGCTAGCTACAAAATAACTAATAGTTATATTGTGGCTATCTTACTTATAGATTACGAGTTTATCACTACTGCTGCTATTACGAGTCTTACAGGTAAAGCTGTACTGCACACTTTTTTGGCCGTAACGCAACGTAACTTCTGCACCTTTCAAAAAGTCCTTTTTCAATGAGACTTCAATATCGCCGAAATTACGAGTTTTGCCTGGGAGGCCAAAAAGTGAGCGGTACACCCGATACCGTCAAGATTTGTACCACCATCTAAAGTCAGTAGTTATGAGTGTTACGCTACAAATCTGTAACATAAAACTCATAACTAAAGTGTTACAAAGTACTCTAACACCCATAAACTACCTATTAACCCCTAAACCGAGGCCCTCCCGCATTGCAAACACTAAAATAAAATAATTAACCTCCAATCTGCCGTTCCGGACATTGCCGCCACTGTGGCACTCTCTCATAGTTGATATAGTAGACATCTGTTTTATCTCACACGTAAATGTTTATGGGACTCTCCACATACATACTACGCCTCTATTAATCCAAATCTGTTTCATGCTTGTTCCACTATGGTAATTCATAAAGGACCTTATTCAACAGCTGAGTCCCTTACAGCAGTCCTAGGACATAGAGTAAATTGTTGGAGCATCTTTGAGTCTCTCACATCAATTATGTTTTTTCTATACATTGTCATCTCTTTATTTGTTCAAGGTTTATAATGTATGTTAAGTGTGACACAAATTTTGATATTTTAGCTGTTATGTAAAAATAGGAAAGTAACCTTAAAGGGCCATAATACCCAAATGTTTAAACACTTGAAAGTGATGCAGCATAGCTGTAAAAAGCTGACTAGAAAATATCTCCTGAACATCTCTATGTAAAAAAGAAAGATATTTTACCTCAAACGTTCCTCAGTAGCCACCTCCCATTGTAAAGGATTTCTAAGCAGCATTTTAGTGTGTCAAGCCGCAACCTCCTATTTATCTTTTTAATTCCTAACTAAAGAAGCCTTCAACATCTAACATCCTACGACATATAGCGTTGTCTTAGCTCCTGTAATATCCATTACTATGACCCGCTCCCCCCCAACTCCACTTTGCCCCTTCATTTAAAGCAGCTTTTGCCCGCTGATCTACCCTATTCCCCACCCAAACCATATTACTACCCATCCAAAATTGTAGGTGCATCCGCCATCTAATTATTCCTTTGCCTCTCGCCCACTAAAGGTGATTGACTACCTTAAACTACTCAACCCCTGCATGTCATCTATATTGTTACTAGGCTCTCCAAACCTTGGCATCTACACCATTTCACGAGCTTCTTAAGTAGAATTTGGTTTATAAAAAAAGAGGTCTCAAATAGTTATACCCAGTTTATATATTTCTGATTTACCTATAGCTCTCTCATTAGATAACATGGAATGCCACTTGATAGAGTACCATAGGTTGTTGTCACTTCTCAATAACCGATATGATGATATATTTTTTCTTATGTACACTGGTATCTCGTTGTTACGTTATTTCTCAACCTCAATACAAAAATAAAAAAAAGAAAAGAAATTATCAAATATTTAAACTAATTACACCTAATCTTATAGCCCTATCAAAATAAAAAAGCCCCCCCAAAATAAAAAAACCCTAGCCTAAACTAAACTGCCAATAGCCCTTAAAAGGGCCTTTTGCGGGGCATTGCCCCAAAGAAATCAGCTCTTTTACCTGTAAAAAAAAATACAAACAACCCCCCAACAGTAAAACCCACCACCCACACAACCAAACCCTTCAAATAAAATCCTATCTAAAAAACATAAGCTCCCCATTGCGCTGAAAAGGGCATTTGGATGAGCATTGCCCTTAAAAGGGCATTTATATCTTTTTCTTTGCCCAAACCCTAAGCTAAAAATAAAACCCACCCAATAAACCCTTAAAAAAATCTAACACTAACCCCTGAAGATCCACTTACAGTTTTTGAAGACATCCATCCTCATCAAGCCGGGAGAAATCTTTATCCAAGCAGGCAGAAGTCCTCAACGAAGCCGGGAGAAGTCTTTATCCAAGCAGGCAGAAGTCCTCAACGAAGCCGGGAGAAGTCTTCATCCAAGCGTCAAGAAGTGGTCCTCCAGAGGGGCAGAAGTCTTCATCCAGACGGCATCTTCTATCTTCATCCTTCCGATGCGGAGCGGCTCCATCCTCAAGACATCCGGCGTGAAGCATCCTCTTCTGTTGACGGCTACTGAAGAATGAAGGTTCCTTTAAGGGACGTCATCCAAGATGGCGTCCCTTGAATTCCGATTGGCTGATAGAATTCTATCAGCCAATCGGAATTAAAGGTGAAAACATCAGCCAATAGGATTGAGCTTGCATTCTGTTGGCTGATGCAATCAGCCAATAGGACTTTTCCTAATTCCTAATTCCTATTTAAAACTAAATACTTACCTATAAAATAAACCCTAAGCTAGCTACAATGTAACTAATAGTTACATTGTAGCTAGCTTAGGTTTTATTTTTATTTCACAGGTAAGTTTGCATTTATTTTAACTAGGTAGACTAGTTAGTAAATAGTTATTAACTATTTAATAACTACCTAGTTAAAATAAATACAAACTTACCTGTGAAATAAAACCTGCCTTACACTAAAACCTAATATTTACAATAAAATAAAATAAATTAATAAAATACTATGTACTAAATTACAAAAAAATAAACACTAAATTACACAAAATAAAAAACGAAATTATCAAAAATAAAAACGAATTACTCCTAATCTAATAGCCCTATCAAAATAAAAAAGCCCCCCCCCCCCCAAATAAAAAAACCCTAGCCTACACTAAACTGCCAATAGCCCTTAAAAGGGCCTTTTGCGGGGCATTGCCCCAAAGATAACAGCTCTTTTACATAGCAATTAAAAATACAAACACCCCCCAACAGTAAAACCCATCACCCACACAACCAAACCTCCCAAATAAAATTCTATCTAAATAAACCTAAGATAACCTTTGCCCTGAAAAGGGCATTTGGATTGGCATTGCCCTTAAAAGGGCATTTAGCTCTTTTGCCATGTCCTGAAAAGGGCAATCAGCTCTTTTTACGAAGTGCCCAAACCCTAAGCTAAAAATAAAACCCACCCAAAAAACCCTTAAAAAAAAAACTAACACTAACCCCTGAAGATCCACTTACAGTTTTTGAAGTCCGGACATCCATCCTCATCCAGCCAGCGAAGTCCTCATCCAAGTGGGCAGAAGTCTTCATACAAGCGGGCAGAAGTCCTTATCGAAGCGCGCAGAAGTCTTCATCCAAACAGCATCTTCTATCTTCATCTATCCGGCGCAGAGTGTGTCCATCTTTAAGACATCCGGCACGGAGCATCCTCTTCTTACGGTCACTGCTGTAAACTGAAGTTCCCCTTTAAGTGACGTCATCCAAGATGGCTTCCCTTACATTCCGATTGGTTGATAGAATTCTATCAGCCAATAGGAATTAAAGGGGAAAAAATCCTATTAACTGATCCAATCAGCCAATAGGATTGAGCTTGCATTCTATTGGCTGATTGGAATAGCCAATAGAATGCAAGCTCAATCCTATTGGCTGATTGGATAAACCAATAGGATTAAATCTCAATCCTATTGGCTGATTAAATCAGCCAATATGATTTTCCCCTTTATTTCCTATTATGATTTACCCCTTTATTTCCTATTGGCTGATAGAATTCTATTAGCCAATTGGAATGTAAGGGATGCCAGCTTGGATGACGTCACTTAAAGGGGAACTTCAGTTTACAGCAGCGACCGTAAGAAGAGGATGCTCCGCACCGGATGTCTTGAAGATGGACCCACTCCGCTCCGGATGGATGAAGATAGAAGATGCTGTCTGGATGAAGACTTCTGCCCGATTTGATAAGGATAACTGCCCACTTGGATGAGGACTTCGCTGGCTGGATGAGGATGGATGTCCGGACTTCGAAAACTGTAAGCTTAGGGTTTGGGCACTTCGTAAAAGAGCTGATTGCCCTTTTCAGGGCATGGCAAAAGAGCTAAATGCCCTTTTAAGGGCAATGCCCATTCAAATGCCCTTTTCAGGGAAATGGTTAGCTTAGGTTTTTATTTGGGGGGTTTGGCTGTGGGGGGATGTTTGCATTTTAATTGTTATGCAAAAGAGCTCTTATCTTTGGGGAAATGCCCCGTAAAAGGCCCTTTAAAGGGCTATTGGCAGTTAAGTGTAGGCTAGGGTTTTTTTTATTTTGGGGGGGCTTTTTTATTTTGATAGGGCTATTAGATTAGGAGTAATTCGTTGTTATTTTTGATAATTTCGTTTTTAATTTATTTTTTGTAATTTAGTAATTGTATTTTATTAATTACACTTATTTTATTTTATTGTAATGGTAGGTGTTAGTATAAGTCATCTTAGGTTTTATTTCACAGGTAAGTTTGTATTTATTTTAACTAGGTAGTTAATAAATAGTTAATAACGATTTACTAACTAGTCTACCTAGTTAAAATAAGTTATATTGTAGCTAGCTTAAGTTTTATTTTACAGGTAAGTTTGTATTTAGTTTTAAATAGGAATTATTTAGGTAATAAATGTGTTTAATTTACATCTATTTTAATTATATTTAAATTAGGGGGTGTTAGGGTTAGGTTTAGGGGTTAATATATTTATGTAGTGTTAGTGATGTGGGAGGCCAGAGGTTTAGGGGTTAATAACTTCAGTATAGTGGCGGCGACATTGTGGGCAGCAGATTAGGGCTAATAAGTGTAGGTAGGTGGCGGCGATGTTAGGGCCAGCAGATTAGGGGTTAATACATATATGTAGGTGGCGGCGATGTTGGGGGCGGCAGATTAGGGGTTAATAACTTAAATGTAGGTGGTGGCGATGTTATGGCTAGCAGATTAGGGGTTAATAACATTATGTAGGTTGCGGCGATGTCGGGGGCGGCAGATTAGGGGTGTTTAGACATGGTTTTTATGTTAGGGTGTTATGTTTAAACATAACTTTTTCTTTCCCCATAGACATCAATGGGGCTGCGTTACAGAGCTTTTCATAGCGCGATCGCAGGTGTTAGGCTTTTTTTTTGCCGGCTCTCCCCATTTTATTTATAAAATATTTTACCAGGAAGGATACATTGAGATTTCTCTCATTTTCAAGTATGTCCAAGTATGTCCTGGGTACACAAAACATTGCAATTGATACAATAGGGTACAATAAAATACAAAAACAATAATAAATGCACTTGATGTCTATGGGGAAATCGTGCACGAGCACGTCAAAGCAGCGCTTGTATTTGGGTGAGGTATGGAGCTCAACGCCACCATATGGCTCGCGCAAGCCGGGTTTTTTAAAACCTGTAATAGCAGCGCTAAAGGGAGGTGAAATACCGCCGCTTTTGTGGCGGTTGTTAATTTCCCTATAGTGCTTAAAACTCGTAATCTAGCTGAGTGTAAGGTGTTTATTGTGATGGGGTTGTAGCGGTTTAGGTATTTATAGTGTAGGGGTTTATTGCGATGGGGTTGTAGCGGTTCAGGTATTTATAGTGTAGGGGTTTATTGTTATAGGGGTTGTTTTGAAGGCTTAGGGGTTAATAGTGTAAGCAGTAGATTGTGACTGCTCTCTCTGAATCATGAACGTTTTATTCTGACTTTATTTATTTAGCTTTATACATTCTGTAGGTTATATATACCTCACAGGTAAAATCTAGCAAACCCCTTTAATTTGCCCCCAGTTATTTATTTTTCCTGCTGCAGCGTATTTTATTGTTTACAAATAGCTCCTTTACATTTATTTTTGCTGTTTTTGCCTGTGATATCCATGCCTGTACTGAAAATGTCAATACTTTTTTTCCTATATTGGGTATAGGAAAGCTAAGTATAAACAGACAGCAGAATAAATTACACTCCAAGTGGAGGTTAGAAGAGATAAGTAATAAAAGATTAACCTTCCATTACTCCAATGGTATACAGACAGATAGGCATGTATGTGTAGAAAGTGATAAACATAATACCATTCCTAGCATCGTTGACTTCAGTAACAAATCTAGATGGGCTCCTACAAATATGGCCAGCGGTGGATAAAGCTTGGCTATTGAAAAACATTTTCAGCAAATGGGATCTTAATTTGTTTTTTTTTTAAAATGCTTGGCTGTTATTCTATAGCAAGACAGAAAGAACTTATATTTATGTCTTAGGGGCCTATTTAGGATGCTGCGAGCGGACATGATACGATATAGCGGATAAATGCCGACAGCATACGCTCTCTGCATTTATCATTGAACCAGCAGTTCTTGTGAACTGCTGGTGCAATGCTGCCCCATGCAGATTTGCGGCCAATCGGCTGCTAGCAGGGGGTGTCAATCAACTTGATCATATTAGATCTGGTTAATTTCTGTTGATTTCTGTCCGCTAGGTTTAGGAGCTTGATAAATATGCCCCTTAGTGGCCTTTGATTTAGAGTCATTGTTTAGCATGAAAATAAAAACAAACTATTCTTAGCATCTCCCTAATAAAATAACTATTAAATAGGGCAGATAAGCAAGCTATGCTGAATATGTAACCTTGCATGCTCAGCGACTTGTGATTGGCTGCTTGTTAATTTGTCACCCTTTAGCGCTGGGTGGCACAAAGACGCGTTATGGTACATGACATGGCTGTAAGTAATGACCCAATGCCATGGGACAGTGTGATATGAAACAAAAACACCAATACAATGACACAACAGCTCCTGAAGAAAAGCAGCCTGCTGTGTTGTAAGTGCGTGGCATGACAATGAGTTATAGTTAGTGGCGTCAGCTTTACACTGAGGTTAATGATCTCAGTAAGCACAATCCTATATTATAAAAGGCCAAGTGTGTTTGTCCGAAGCTGTCATGCGCAGTAGAGACAGCACGAGGACAAACACACCTGGCCTTGGATTCCCTACCTGATCTGCCGAGCCGACTGCCGCAAGAAGAAGTGGGCGTGGCCGAGCGTGAAAGGGGGCGTTGCTGAGCGTGAGGGGGCATGGCCTAGCGTGAAGACCCGTGAAGGGGGCGTGACCTAGCATGAAGGTCCTGAAGGGGGCGGGGCCAGGGGCAGGGCCATGAAAGGCCGTGGAGAGAGCTCAAACAGCTCAAAAGAGGGGAGAGGGGGGAGAGAGATCAAGAGGGGAGAAAGAGAGATAGGGGGGAGAGAGAGGGGAGAGAAAAAAAGGGGAGATGTGGAGAGAGAGAGAGAGAGAGAGAGAGAGAGAGAGGGGAGAGACAGAGGGGTGAGAGAGAGAGAGAGAGAGAGGGGGGGAGATAGAGAAGGGAGAGAGAGAGGCAGAGGGGGGAGATAGGGAGGGAGAGAGAGAAAGAGGGGAGAGAGAGAGAGAGGGAAGATGTGGGGGGAGAGAGAGAGAGGGGAGAGAAAGAGGAGAGAGAGAGAGGGGGGAGAGAGAGAGAGAGAGAGAGAGAGAGAGAGAGGAGAGAGAGAGGGGAGAGAGTGGGGAGAGAGAGAGAGAGGGGAGAGAGAGGAGGGGAGAGAGAGGGGGAGAGAGAGATAGGAGAGAGAGGGGGGAGAGACAGAGAGAGAGAGAGAGGGGAGATAGAGAGGGGAGAGAGAGAGACAGAGAGGAGAGAGAGAGACAGAGGGGGGAGAGAGAGAGGAGAGAGAGAGAGGGGAGAGAGAGACAGAGGGGGGAGATGGAGAGAGAGAGGGGGGAGAGAGAGTGGAGAGAGAGACAGAGGGGGGAGATGGAGAGAGAGAGGGGGGAGAGAGAGTGGAGAGAGAGAGGAGAGAGAGAGAAGAGAGAGAGAGAGGGGTGGAGAGAGAGGAGAGAGAGAGGGGGCGAGAGAGAGAGGAGAGATAGAGGGGGAGAGAGAAAGGGGGGAGAGAGAGAGAAGGGAGAGAGAGAGGAGAGAGAGAGCGGAGAGAGAAAGAGAGGGGGAGATAGAGAGGGGTGAGAGAGAGAGAGACAGAGGGGGGAGAGAGAGGAGAGAGAAAGAGAGGGGGGAGAGAGAGAGGGGAGAGAGAGAGAGAGAGGGGAGAGAGAGGGGAGAGAGAGAGAGACAGAGGGGGGAGATAGAGGAGAGAGAGGGGGGAGAGAGAGAGGTTGAGAGAGGTGAAAGAGAGAAAGAGGGGAGAGAGAGAGGGGGAGAGAGAGGGAAGAGAGAGATGGGGGAGAGAGAGAGAGAGAGGGGGGAGAGAGAGAGAGACAGAGGGGAGAGAGGGGGGAGAGAGAGAGAGAGAGGGGAGAGAGAAAGAGAGAGTGAGAGAGAGAAAGAGAGAGGGGAGAGAGAAATAGAGAGGGGAGAGAGAAAGAGAGTGAGAGAGAGAAAGAGAGAGGGGCGAGAGAAAGAGAGAGGGGAGAGAGAAAGAGAGAGGGGAGAGAGAGAGGGGAGCGAGATAGAGGGGGGGGAGAGAGGGGAGAGAGAGAGGGGAGAGAGAGGGGAGAGAGAGATAGGGGAGAGAGAGAGAGAGGGGAGATAGAGATAGAGAGGGGGGAGAGAGAGAGGGGAGATGGAGAGAGAGGGGAGATAGAGAGAGAGGGGAGATAGAGGGAGAGAGAGAGTGCCAAAGAGGGGGGGAGAGAGAGCTCAAAAGAGAGGGGGAGAGAGAGCGCAAAAGAGAGGGGGGAGAGAGAGAAAGCAAAAGAGAGTGGGAGGGAGAGAACGCAAGGGGTGGGACCACTGTACTGCAAAAAATGGCCCGTGTGAACAGGCTTTAGGACTAGTAGTAGTATAAAGGGATAGGAAATCCAAAGAATGTTCTTCTGTGATTCAAACAGAGCAGACAATTTAAAAAAAGTTTCCAGTTTACTTCTATTATCAAATTTGCTTTGTTCTCATGATATTCTATGTTGAAGAGATAACTAGGTAGTATCTGTAGCACTACATGGTAGGTAATAGTGCTGTTATCTAGTGATCTTGCTAATGTATAATATTGTGTGTTATAGAGATACCTAGGTAGTATCTGTAGCACTACATGACAGGTAATAGTGCTGTTATCTAGTGCTCTTGCTAATGTATAATATTGTGTGTTATAGAGATACCTAGGTAGTATCTGTAGCACTACATGACAGGTAATAGTGCTTTTATATAGTGCTCTTGCTAATGTATAATATTGTGTTATAGAGATACCTAGGTAGTATCTGTAGCACTACATGACAGGTAATAGTGCTGTTATCTAGTGCTCTTGCTAATGTATAATATTGTGTGTTATAGAGATACCTAGGTAGTATCTGTAGCACTACATGACAGGTAATAGTGCTGTTATCTAGTGCTCTTGCTAATGTATAATATTGTGTGTTATAGAGATACCTAGGTATTATCTGTAGCACTATATGACAGGTAATAGTGCTGTTATCTAGTGCTCTTGCTAATGTATAATATTGTGTGTTATAGAGATACCTAGGTATTATCTGTAGCACTACATGACAGGTAATAGTGCTGTTATCTAGTGCTCTTGCTAATGTATAATATTGTGTTATAGAGATACCTAGGTAGTATCTGTAGCACTACATGACAGGTAATAGTGCTTTTATATAGTGCTCTTGCTAATGTATAATATTGTGTTATAGAGATACCTAGGTAGTATCTGTAGCACTATATGACAGGTAATAGTGCTGTTATGTAGTACTCTTGCTAATGTATAATATTGTGTGTTATAGAGATACCTAGGTAGTATATATAGCACTACATGACAGGTAATAGTGCTGTTATCTAGTGTTCTTGCTAATGTATAATATTGTGTGTTATAGAGATACCTAGGTAGTATCTGTATCACTACATGACAGGTAATAGTGCTGTTATCTAGTGCTCTTGCTAATGTATAATATTATGTGTTATAGAGATACCTAGGTAGTATCTGTAGCACTACATGACAGGTAATAGTGCTGTTATCTAGTGTTCTTGCTAATGTATAATATTGTGAGTTATAGAGATACCTAGGTAGTATCTGTAGCACTACATGACAGGTAATAGTGCTGTTATCTAGTGATCTTGCTGATGTATAATATTATGTTATAGAGATACCTAGGTAGCATCTGTAGCACTACATGACAGGTAATAGTGCTGTTATCTAGTGCTCTTGCTAATGTATAATATTGTGTGTTATAGAGATACCTAGGTAGTATCTGTAGCACTGCATGACAGGTAATAGTGCTGTTATCTAGTGCTCTTGCTAATGTATAATATTGTGTCTTATAGAGATACCTAGGTAGTATCTGTAGCACTACATGACAGGTAATAGTGCTGTTATCTAGTGCTCTTACTAATGTATAATATTGTGTGTTATAGAGATACCTAGGTAGTATCTGTAGCACTACATGACAGGAAATAGTGCTGTTATCTAGTGCTCTTGCTAATGTATAATATTGTGTTATAGAGATACCTAAGTAGTATCTGTAGTACTACATGACAGGTAATAGTGCTGTTATCTAGTGATCTTGCTAATGTATAATATTGTGTGTTATAGAGATACCTAGGTAGTATCTGTAGCACTACATGATAGGTAATAGTGCTGTTATCTAGTGCTCTTGCTAATGTATAATATTGTGTGTTATAGAGATACCTAGGTATTATCTGTAGCACTACATGACAGGTAATAGTGCTGTTATCTAGTGCTCTTACTAATGTATAATATTGTGTGTTATAGAGATAACTAGGTAGTATCTGTAACACTACATGACAGGTAATAGTGCTGTTATCTAGTGCTCTTGCTAATGTATAATATTGTGTTATAGAGATACCTAGGTAGTATCTGTAGCACTACATGACAGGTAATAGTGCTGTTATCTAGTGCTCTTGCTCATGTATAATATTATGTGTTATAGAGATACCTAGGTAGTATCTGTAGCACTACATGACAGGTAATAGTGCTGTTATCTAGTGCTCTTGCTAATGTATAATACTGTGTGTTATAGAGATACCTAGGTAGTATCTGTAGCACTACATGACAGGTAATAGTGCTGTTATCTAGTGCTCTTGCTAATGTATAATATTGTGTTATAGAGATACCTATGTAGTATCTGTAGCACTACATGGCAGGTAATAGTGCTGTTATCTAGTGCTCTTGCTAATGTATAATATTGTGTTATAGAGATACCTAGGTAGTATATGTAGCACTACATGACAGGTAATAGTGCTGTTATCTAGTGCTCTTGCTAATGTATAATATTATGTGTTATAGAGATACCTAGGTAGCATCTGTAGCACTACATGACAGGTAATAGTGCTGTTATCTAGTGCTCTTGCTAATGTATAATATTGTGTGTTATAGAGATACCTAGGTAGTATCTGTAACAATAAATGACAGGAAATAGTGCTGTTATCTAGTGCTATTGCTAATGTATAATATTGTGTGTTATAGAGACACCTAGGTAGTATCTGTAGCACTACATGACAGGTAATAGTGCTGTTATCTAGTGCTATTGCTAATGTATAATATTGTGTTATAGAGATACCTAGGTAGCATCTGTAGCACTACATGACAGGAAATAGTGCTGTTATCTAGTGATCTTGCTAATGTATAGTATTGTGTGTTATAGAGATACCTAGGTAGTATCTGTAGCACTACATGACAGGTAATAGTGCTATTATCTAGTGATCTTGCTAATGTATAGTATTGTGTGTTATAGAGATACCTAGGTAGTATCTGTAGCACTACATGACAGGTAATAGTGCTGTTATCTAGTGTTCTTGCTAATGTATAATATTGTGTTATAGAGATACCTAGGTAGTATCTGTAGCACTACATGATAGGTAATAGTGCTGTTATCTAGTGCTCTTGCTAATGTATAATATTGTGTGTTATAGAGATACCTAGGTAGTATCTGTAGTACTACATGACAGGCAATAGTGCTGTTATCTAGTGCTCCTGCTAATGTATAATATTGTGTGTTATAGAGATACCTAGGTACTATCTGTAGCACTACATGACAGGTAATAGTGCTGTAATCTAGTGCTCTTGCTAATGTATAATATTGTGTGTTATAGAGATACCTAGGTATTATCTGTAGCACTACATGACAGGTAATAGTGCTGTTATTTAGTGCTCTTGCTAATGTATAATATTGTGTGTTATAGAGATACCTAGGTAGTATCTGTAGCACTACATGACAGGTAATAGTGCTGTTATCTAGTGTTCTTGCTAATGTATAATATTGTGTGTTATAGAGATACCTAGGTAGTATCTGTAGCACTACATGACAGGTAATAGTGCTGTTATCTAGTGCTCTTGCTAATGTATAATATTGTGTTATAGAGATACCTAGGTAGTATCTGTAGCACTACATGACAGGTAATAGTGCTGTTATCTAGTGCTCTTGCTAATGTATAAAATTATGTTATAGAGATACCTAGGTAGTATCTGTAGCACTACATGACAGGTAATAGTGCTGTTATCTAGTGTTCTTGCTAATGTATAATATTGTGTGTTATAGAGATACCTAGGTAGTATCTGTAGCACTACATGGCAGGAAATAGTGCTGTTATCTAGTGCTATTGCTAATGTATAATATTGTGTTATAGAGATACCTAGGTAGTATCTGTAGCACTACATGACAGGTAATAGTGCTGTTATCTAGTGCTCTTGCTAATGTATAATATTGTGTCTTATAGAGCTACCTAGTAGTATCTGTAGCACTACATGACAGGTAATAGTGCTGTTATCTAGCGCTCTTGCAAATGTATAATATTATGTGTTATAGAGATACCTAGGTACCATCTATAGCACTACATGATGGGTAATAGTGCTGTTATCTAGTGCTCTTGCTAATGTATAATATTGTGTGTTATAGAGATACCTAGGTAGTATCTGTAGCACTACATGACAGGCAATAGTGCTGTTATCTAGTGCTCTTGCTAATGTATAATATTGTGTGTTATAGAGATACCTAGGTAGTATCTGTAGCACTACATGACAGGTAATAGTGCTGTTATCTAGTGCTCTTGCTAATGTATAATATTGTGTTATAGAGATACCTAGGTAGTATCTGTAGCACTACATGACAGGTAATACTGCTGTTATCTAATGCTCTTGATAATGTATAATATTGTGTGTTATAGAGATACCTAGGTAGTATCTGTAGCACTACATGACAGGTAATAGTGCTGTTATCTAGTGCTCTTGCTAATGTATAATTTTATGTGTTATAGAGATACCTAGGAAGCATCTGTAGCACTACATGACAGGTAATAGTGCTGTTATCTAGTGCTCTTGCTAATGTATAATATTGTGTATTATAGAGATACCTAAATACCATCTGTAGCGCTACATGACAGGTAATAGTGCAGTTATTTAGTGTTCTTGCAAATGGATAATATTGTGTGTTATAGAGATACCTAGGTAGTATCTGTAGCACTACATGACAGGAAATAGTGCTGTTATCTAGTGCTATTGCTAATGTATAATATTGTGTGTTATAGAGGCACCTAGGTAGTATCTGTAGCACTACATGACAGGTAATAGTGCTGTTATCTAGTGCTATTGCTAATGTATAATATTGTGTTATAGAGATACCTAGGTAGTATCTGTAGCACTACATGACAGGAAATAGTGCTGTTATCTAGTGATCTTGCTAATGTATAGTATTGTGTGTTATAGAGATACCTAGGTAGTATCTGTAGCACTACATGACAGGTAATAGTGCTATTATCTAGTGATCTTGCTAATGTATAGTATTGTGTGTTATAGAGATACCTAGGTAGTATCTGTAGCACTACATGACAGGTAATAGTGCTGTTATCTAGTGCTCTTGCTAATGTATAATATTGTGTTATAGAGATACCTAGGTAGTATCTGTAGCAATACATGATAGGTAATAGTGCTGTTATCTAGTGCTCTTGCTAATGTATAATATTGTGTGTTATAGAGATACCTAGGTAGTATCTGTAGTACTACATGACAGGCAATAGTGCTGTTATCTAGTGCTCCTGCTAATGTATAATATTGTGTGTTATAGAGATAACTAGGTACTATCTGTAGCACTACATGACAGGTAATAGTGCTGTTATCTAGTGCTCTTGCTAATGTATAATATTGTGTGTTATAGAGATACCTAGGTATTATCTGTAGCACTACATGACAGGTAATAGTGCTGTTATTTAGTGCTCTTGCTAATGTATAATATTGTGTGATATAGAGATACCTAGGTAGTATCTGTAGCACTACATGACAGGTAATAGTGCTGTTATCTAGTGTTCTTGCTAATGTATGATATTGTGTGTTATAGAGATACCTAGGTAGTATCTGTAGCACTACATGACAGGTAATAGTGCTGTTATCTAGTGCTCTTGCTAATGTATAATATTGTGTTATAGAGATACCTAGGTAGTATCTGTAGCACTACATGACAGGTAATAGTGCTGTTATCTAGTGCTCTTGCTAATGTATAATATTATGTTATAGAGATACCTAGGTAGTATCTGTAGCACTACATGACAGGTAATAGTGCTGTTATCTAATGCTCTTGCTAATGTATAATATTGTGTGTTATAGAGATACCTAGGTAGTATCTGTAGCACTACATGACAGGAAATAGTGCTGTTATCTAGTGCTATTGCTAATGTATAATATTGTGTTATAGAGATACCTAGGTAGTATCTGTAGCACTACATGACAGGTAATAGTGCTGTTATCTAGTGCTCTTGCTAATGTATAATATTGTGTCTTATAGAGCTACCTAGGTAGTATCTGTAGCACTACATGACAGTTAATAGTGCTGTTATCTAGCGCTCTTGCAAATGTATAATATTATGTGTTATAGAGATACCTTGGTACAATCTATAGCACTACATGATGGGTAATAGTGCTGTTATCTAGTGCTCTTGCTAATGTATAATATTGTGTGTTATAGAGATACCTAGGTAGTATCTGTAGCACTACATGACAGGCAATAGTGCTGTTATCTAGTGCTCTTGCTAATGTATAATATTGTGTGTTATAGAGATACCTAGGTAGTATCTGTAGCACTACATGATAGGTAATAGTGCTGTTATCTAGTGCTCTTGCTAATGTATAATATTGTGTTATAGAGATACCTAGGTAGTATCTGTAGCACTACATGACAGGTAATACTGCTGTTATCTAATGCTCTTGATAATGTATAATATTGTGTGTTATAGAGATACCTAGGTAGCATCTGTAGCACTACCTGACAGGTAATAGTGCTGTTATCTAGTGATCTTGCTAATGTATAATATTGTGTGTTATAGAGATACCTAGGTAGTATCTGTAGCACTACATGACAGCTAATAGTGCTGTTATCTAGTGATCTTGCTAATGTATAATATTGTGTTATAGAGATACCTAGGTAGTATCTGTAGCACTACATGACAGGTAATAGTGTTGTTATCTAGTGCTCTTGCTAATGTATAATATTGTGTGTTATAGAGATACCTAGGTAGTATCTGTAGCACTACATGACAGGAAATAGTGCTGTTATCTAGTGCTCTTGCTAATGTATAATATTGTGTGTTATAGAGATACCTAGGTAGTATCTGTAGCACTACATGACAGTCAATAGTGCTGTTATCTAGTGCTCTTGCTAATGTATAATATTGTGTGTTATAGATATACCTAGGAAGTATCTGTAGCACTACATGACAGGTAATAGTGCTGTTATCTAGTGCTCTTGCTAATGTATAATATTGTGTTATAGAGATACCTAGGTAGTATCTGTAGCACTACATGACAGGTAATAGTGCTGTTATCTAATGCTCTTGCTAATGTATAATATTGTGTGTTATAGAGATACCTAGGTAGTATCTGTAGCACTACATGACAGGTAATAGTGCTGTTATCTAGTGCTATTGCTAATGTATAATATTGTGTCTTATAGAGCTACCTAGGTAGTATCTGTAGCACTACATGACAGGTAATAGTGCTGTTATCTAGCGCTCTTGCAAATGTATAATATTATGTGTTATAGAGATACCTAGGTACCATGTATAGCACTACATGATGGGTAATAGTGCTGTTATCTAGTGCTCTTGCTAATGTATAATATTGTGTGTTATAGAGATACCTAGGTAGTATCTGTAGCACTACATGACAGGCAATAGTGCTTTTATCTAGTGCTCTTGCTAATGTATAATATTGTGTGTTATAGAGATACCTAGGTAGTATCTGTAGCACTACATGACAGGTAATAGTGCTGTTATCTAGTGCTCTTGCTAATGTATAATATTGTGTTATAGAGATACCTAGGTAGTATCTGTAGCACTACATGACAGGTAATACTGCTGTTATCTAATGCTCTTGATAATGTATAATATTGTGTGTTATAGAGATACCTAGGTAGTATCTGTAGCACTACATGACAGGTAATAGTGCTGTTATCTAGTGCTCTTGCTAATGTATAATATTATGTGTTATAGAGATACCTAGGTAGCATCTGTAGCACTACATGACAGGTAATAGTGCTGTTATCTAGTGCTCTTGCTAATGTATAATATTGTGTATTATAGAGATACCTAAATACCATCTGTAGCGCTACATGACAGGTAATAGTGCAGTTATTTAGTGTTCTTGCAAATGGATAATATTGTGTGTTATAGAGATACCTAGGTAGTATCTGTAGCACTACATGACAGGAAATAGTGCTGTTATCTAGTGCTATTGCTAATGTATAATATTGTGTGTTATAGAGATACCTAGGTAGTATCTGTAGCACTACATAACAGGCAATAGTGCTGTTATCTAGTGCTATTGCTAATGTATAATATTGTGTTATAGAGATACCTAGGTAGTATCTGTAGCACTACATGACAGGAAATAGTGCTGTTATCTAGTGATCTTGCTAATGTATAGTATTGTGTGTTATAGAGATACCTAGGTAGTATCTGTAGCACTACATGACAGGTAATAGTGCTATTATCTAGTGATCTTGCTAATGTATAGTATTGTGTGTTATAGAGATACCTAGGTAGTATCTGTAGCACTACATGACAGGTAATAGTGCTGTTATCTAGTGCTCTTGCTAATGTATAATATTGTGTTATAGAGATACCTAGGTAGTATCTGTAGCACTACATGATAGGTAATAGTGCTGTTATCTAGTGCTCTTGCTAATGAATAATATTGTGTGTTATAGAGATACCTAGGTAGTATCTGTAGCACTACATGACAGGTAATAGTGTTGTTATCTAGTGATCTTGCTAATGTATAATATTGTGTTATAGAGATACCTAGGTAGTATCTGTAGTACTACATGACAGGCAATAGTGCTTTTATCTAGTGCTCCTGCTAATGTATAATATTGTGTGTTATAGAGATACCTAGGTACTATCTGTAGCACTACATGACAGGTAATAGTGCTGTTATCTAGTGCTCTTGCTAATGTATAATATTGTGTGTTATAGAGATACCTAGGTATTATCTGTAGCACTACATGCCAGGTAATAGTGCTGTTATTTAGTGCTCTTGCTAATGTATAATATTGTGTGTTATAGAGATACCTAGGTAGTATCTGTAGCACTACATGACAGGTAATAGTGCTGTTATCTAGTGCTCTTGCTAATGTATAATATTGTGTGTTATAGAGATACCTAGGTAGTATCTGTAGCACTACATGACAGGTAATAGTGCTGTTATCTAGTGCTCTTGCTAATGTATAATATTGTGTGTTATAGAGGTACCTAGGTAGCATCTGTAGCACTACATGACAGGTAATAGTGCTGTTATCTAGTGCTCTTGCTAATGTATAATATTGTGTGTTATAGAGATACCTAGGTAGTATCTGTAGCACTACATGACAGGTAATAGTGCTGTTATCTAGTGCTCTTGCTAATGTATAATATTGTGTGTTATAGAGGTACCTAGGTAGCATCTGTAGCACTACATGACAGGTAATAGTGCTGTTATCTAGTGCTCTTGCTAATGTATAATATTGTGTGTTATAGAGATACCTAGGTAGTATCTGTAGCACTACATGACAGGTAATAGTGCTGTTATCTAGTGCTCTTGCTAATGTATAATATTGTGTTATAGGACTGTCGTTCAGGATCCAGCAGCACACAGGTATGAAGTGGTGACTCTTGGCTTATACTGTTTACTAGACATCGAGTGTATACACATACTTTACTTCAATATATGTGCACTCAGCGGTGGAATACTAGTCTCACCGGTCCAAGTCTGGGGCAGGGAAACTTCACAGGACCTGGTTATACAATTCTGTCAATTTTCAAAACACTGAATGTATTGTGAATTGGGAGTTAGCTGATCAATATACTACTCTCAAAATTGATTGACACACATCACCGTGGTTACTCTCCAGTTAACTTTCTTTCCCTGGTTTGCTGTTTATTCATTCCTGTTATCTAGTGCTCTTGCTAATGTATAATATTGTGTTATAGAGATACCTAGGTAGTATCTGTAGCACTACATGACGGGTAATAGTGCTGTTATCTAGTGCTCTTGCTAATGTAAAATATTGTGTTATAGAGATACCTAGGTAGTATCTGTATCACTACATGACAGGTAATAGTGCTGTTATCTAGTGTTCTTGCTAATATATAATATTGTGTTATAGAGATACCTAGGTAGTATCTGTAGCACTACATGACGGGTAATAGTGCTGTTATCTAGTGTTCTTGCTAATGTATAATATTGTGTTATAGAGATACCTAGGTAGTATCTGTAGCACTACATGACAGGTAATAGTGCTGTTATCTAGTGTTCTTGCTAATGTATAATATTGTGTTATAGAGATACCTAGGTAGTATCTGTATCACTACATGACAGGTAATAGTGCTGTTATCTAGTGCTCTTGCTAATGTATAATATTAGGTGTTATAGAGATACCTAGGTAGTATCTATAGCACTACATGACAGGTAATAGTGCTGTTATCTAGTGCTCTTGCTAATGTATAATATTGTGTGTTATAGAGATACCTAGGTAGTATCTGTAGCACTACATGACAGGTAATAGTGCTCTTATCTAGTGCTCGTGTTAATGTATAATATTGTGTGTTATAGAGATACCTAGGTAGTATCTGTAGCACTACATGACAGGTAATAGTGCTGTTATCTAGTGCTCTTGCTAATGTATAATATTGTGTTATAGAGATACCTAGGTAGTATCTGTAGCACTACATAACAGGTAATAGTGCTGTTATCTAGTGCTCTTACTTATGTATAGTATTGTGTGTTATAGAGATACCTAGGTAGTATCTGTAGCACTACATGACAGGTAATAGTGCTGTTATCTAGTGCTCTTGCTAATGTATAATATTGTGTTATAGAGATACCTAGGTAGTATCTGTAGCACTACATGACGGGTAATAGTGCTGTTATCTAGTGCTCTTGCTAATGTAAAATACTGTGTTATAGAGATACCTAGGTAGTATCTGTATCACTACATGACAGGTAATAGTGCTGTTATCTAGTGTTCTTGCTAATATATAATATTGTGTTATAGAGATACCTAGGTAGTATCTGTAGCACTACATGACGGGTAATAGTGCTGTTATCTAGTGTTCTTGCTAATGTATAATATTGTGTTATAGAGATACCTAGGTAGTATCTGTAGCACTACATGACAGGCAATAGTGCTGTTATCTAGTGTTCTTGCTAATGTATAATATTATGTGTTATAGAGATACCTAGGTAGCATCTGTAGCACTACATGACAGGTAATAGTGCTGTTATCTAGTGCTCTTGCTAATGTATAATATTGTGTGTTATAGAGATACCTAGGTAGTATCTGTAGCACTACATGACAGGTAATAGTGCTGTTATCTAGTGCTCTTGCTAATGTATAATATTGTGTTATAGAGATACCTAGGTAGTATCTGTAGCACTACATGACAGGTAATAGTGCTGTTATCTAGTGTTCTTGCTAATGTATAATATTGTGTTATAGAGATACCTAGGTAGTATCTGTAGCACTACATGACGGGTAATAGTGCTGTTATCTAGTGTTCTTGCTAATGTATAATATTGTGTTATAGAGATACCTAGGTAGTATCTGTAGCACTACATGACAGGTAATAGTGCTGTTATCTAGTGATCTTGCTAATGTATAATATTGTGTTATAGAGATACCTAGGTAGTATCTGTAGCACTACATGACGGGTAATAGTGCTGTTATCTAGTGCTCTTGCTAATGTATAATATTGTGTTATAGAGATACCTAGGTAGTATCTGTAGCACTACATGACAGGTAATAGTGCTGTTATCTAGTGTTCTTGCTAATATATAATATTGTGTTATAGAGATACCTATGTAGTATCTGTAGCACTACATGACGGGTAATAGTGCTGTTATCTAGTGTTCTTGCTAATGTATAATATTGTGTTATAGAGATACCTAGGTAGTATCTGTAGCACTACATGACGGGTAATAGTGCTGTTATCTAGTGCTCTTGCTAATGTATAATATTGTGTTATAGAGATACCTAGGTAGTATCTGTATCACTACATGACAGGTAATAGTGCTGTTATCTAGTGCTCTTGCTAATGTATAATATTGTGTGTTATAAAGATACCTAGGTAGTATCTGTAGCACTACATGACAGGCAATAGTGCTGTTATCTAGTGTTCTTGCTAATGTATAATATTATGTGTTATAGAGATACCTAGGTAGCATCTGTAGCACTACATGACAGGTAATAGTGCTGTTATCTAGTGCTCTTGCTAATGTATAATATTGTGTGTTATAGAGATACCTAGGTAGTATCTGTAGCACTACATGACAGGTAATAGTGCTGTTATCTAGTGCTCTTGCTAATGTATAATATTGTGTTATAGAGATACCTAGGTAGTATCTGTAGCACTACATGACAGGTAATAGTGCTGTTATCTAGTGCTCTTGCTAATGTATAATATTGTGTGTTATAGAGATACCTAGGTAGTATCTGTAGCACTACATGACAGGTAATAGTGCTGTTATCTAGTGCTCTTGCTAATGTATATTATTGTGTTTTATAGAGATACCTAGGTAGTATCTGTAGCACTACATGACAGGTAATAGTGCTGTTATCTAGTGCTCTTGCTAATGTATAATATAATGTGTTATAGATATACATAGGTAATATCTGTAGCACTACATGACAGGTAATAGTGCTGTTATCTAGTGCTCTTGCTAATGTATAATATTGTGTGTTATAGAGATACCTAGGTAGTATCTGTAGCACTACATGACAGGTAATAGTGCTGTTATCTAGTGCTCTTGCTAATGTATAATAATGTGTTTTATAGAGATACCTAGGTAGCATCTGTAGCACTGCATGACAGGTAATAGTGCTGTTATCTAGTGCTCTTGCTAATGTATAATATTGTGTGTTATAGAGATACCTAGGTAGTATCTGTAACACTACATTACAGGTAATAGTGCTATTATCTAGTGCTTTTGCTAATGTATAATATTGTGTGTTATAGAGATACCTAGGTAGTATCTGTAGCACTTCATGACAGGTAATAGTGCTGTTATCTAGTGCTCTTGCTAATGTATATTATTGTGTGTTATAGAGATACCTAGGTAGTATCTGTAGCACTACATGACAGGTAATAGCGCTGTTATCTAGTGCTCTTGCTAATGTATAATATAATGTGTTATAGATATACCTAGGTAATATCTGTAGCACTACATGACAGGTAATAGTGCTGTTATCTAGTGCTCTTTCTAATGTATAATATTGTGTGTTATAGAGATACCTAGGTAGTATCTGTAGCACTACATGACAGGTAATAGTGCTGTTATCTAGTGCTCTTGCTAATGTATAATAATGTGTTTTATAGAGATACCTAGGTAGTATCTGTAGCACTACATGACAGGTAATAGTGCTGTTATCTAGTGCTCTTGCTAATGTATAATAATGTGTTTTATAGAGATACCTAGGTAGTATCTGTAGCACTACATGACAGGTAATAGTGCTGTTATGTAGTGCTCTTGCTAATGTATAATGTTGTGTGTTATAGAGATACCTAGGTAGCATCTGTAGCACTGCATGACAGGTAATAGTGCTGTTATCTAGTGCTCTTGCTAATGTATAATATTGTGTGTTATAGAGATACCTAGGTAGTATCTGTAACACTACATTACAGGTAATAGTGCTATTATCTAGTGCTTTTGCTAATGTATAATATTGTGTGTTATAGAGATACCTAGGTAGTATCTGTAGCACTACATGACAGGTAATAGTGCTGTTATCTAGTGCTCTTGCTAATGTATAATATTGTGTGTTATAGAGATACCTAGGTAGTATCTGTAGCACTACATGACAGGTAATAGTGCTGTTATCTAGTGCTCTTGCTAATGTATAATATTGTGTTATAGAGATACCTAGGTACCATCTGTAGCACTACATGACAGGTAATAGTGCTGTTATCTAGTGCTCTTGCTAATGTATATTATTGTGTGTTATAGAGATACCTAGGTAGTATCTGTAGCACTACATGACAGGTAATAGCGCTGTTATCTAGTGCTCTTGCTAATGTATAATATAATGTGTTATGTAAGTTAGGGACAGTGGGAATATTTAAAGAATGCCAGTTCTGGTGCCACTGTACACTGCAACTAAAATCATTCTGTTCTCTATAGAAGTAGCACCTGCTGGTGAGTAAAGAAGAAAAACGTACGGGATAGTAAGACAATGTAGATGGTGGGTTTGTGGAAGGAGATAAGGAAACAGCAGACTACCTTAAAGGGACATGAAGCCCAATTTTTTTTTCTTTTGATAATTTAGGTAGAACGTACAATTTTAAACAACTTGCCAGTTTACTTCTATTATCAAATTTGTTTCATTCTCTCAGTATCATTTGTTGAAGGAGCAGCAATGCACTACTGGTTTCTAACTGAGCACATGGGTGAGCCAATGGCAATTGGTATATATGCAGCCACCGATCAGCAGCTAGAATCTAGGTTCTTTGCTGCTCCTGAGCTTTCTAGATAAACCTTTCAGCAAAGGATAACAAGAGAAGGAATCAAATTAGATAATAGAGGTAAATTGGAAAGCTGTTTAAAATTGTATGTTCTGTCTACATCATGACTTTACTGTCCCTTTAAGGATTATTTTTGTTATTCTTTATGTAAGACTGTGGAGATAGAACTCCATTAAAGACTGCATCTATAAAAGGCTTCTCTTTTTATATTTGTTTGTTTATTTATTTTTTACAGAGGATAATGCTTTATTGGTATTATAAAAATTAAGTTCTGCAGCGACAGATAACAATAATCTAAGGTTTTAAGGAAATTGTAATATGATGTCATTAATCAATCACTATTGACATTTATCAATCACTATTGACATATATCAATCATTATTGACATTTATCAATCATTATTGACATTTATCAATCATTATTGACATTTATCAATCACTATTGACATTTATCAATCACTATTGACATTTATCAATCATTATTGACATTTATCAGTCATTATTGACATTTATCAATCACTATTTACATTTGTCAATCACTATTGACATTTATCAATCACTATTGACATTTATCAATCATTATTGACATTTATCAATCACTATTGACAGGAGCTGTTTCAGACGATTGCAAGAGAGAAGGCTCCAGTAGCAATTGAGACCTGGGAGTTGTGCTACAGTAGTGGAAAAATGAATGGAAATGTATTTTACAGGAAAGAACTGTGACTGATATAATTTACAGTATAAAATACAACAACGTTTCTCTGCATGAAGATAATGTCAGTCTAATGTTGTTGACTTCCTAACTGACATAGGGGTCAAGTGCAGTCAGCTGAGTCCTTCTTGGCTCTTTTTTCTTCAATGCGATCACAATAGGGATTTATTTGGCGCAGCCGCAATCGCGATTTTAGCTCACAGACGCCTAGATTTAGAGGCCTAGATTTAGAGTTGGGCGGTAGCCGTGAAAACCAGCGTTAGAGGCTCCTAACGCTGGTTTTGGGCTACCGCCGGTATTTGGAGTCAGTCAGGAAAGGGTCTAACGCTCACTTTCCAGCCGCAACTTTTCCATACCGCAGATCCCCTTACGTCATTTGCGTATCCTATCTTTTCAATGGGATCTTCCTAACGCCGGTATTTAGAGTCGTGGCTGAAATGAGCGTTAGAAATCTAACGACAAAACTCCAGCCGCAGAAAAAAGTCAGGAGTTAAGAGCTTTCTGGGCTAACGCCGGTTTATAAAGCTCTTAACTACTGTGCTCTAAAGTACACTAACACCCATAAACTACCTATGTACCCCTAAACCGAGGTCCCCCCACATCGCCGCCACTATATTTAAATTTTTTAACCCCTAATCTTCCGCTCCGTACACTGCTGCCAACTACGTTATCCCTATGTACCCCTAATCTGCTGCCCCTAATACCGCCGACACCTACATAATATTTATTAACCCCTAATCTGCCGCCCCCAACGTCGCCGCCACCTACCTACACTTATTAACCCCTAATCTGCCGACCGCACCGCACCGCTACTATAATAAAGTTATTAACCCCTAATCCGCCTCACCCCCACCTCAATAACCCTATAATAAATAGTATTAACCCCAAATCTGCCCTCCCTAACATCACCGACACCTAACTTCAATTATTAACCCCTAATCTGCCGACCTAATCTCGCCGCTACTGTAATAAATGTATTAAACCCTAAAGCTAAGTCTAACCCTAACACTAACACCCCCCTAAGTTAAATATAATTTAAATCTAACGAAATAAATTAACTCTTATTAAATAAATTATTCCTATTTAAAGCTAAATACTTACCTGTAAAATAAACCCTAATATAGCTACAATATAAATAATAATTATATTATAGCTATTTTAGGATTTATATTTATTTTACAGGCAGCTTTGTATTTATTTTAACCAGGTACAATAGCTATTAAATAGTTAAGAACTATTTAATAGCTAAAATAGTTAAAATAATTACAAATTTACCTGTAAAATAAATCCTAACCTAAGTTACAATTAAACCTAACACTACACTATCAATAAATAAATTAAATAAAATACCTACAATTATCTACAATTAAATAAACTAACTAAAGTACAAAAAATAAAAAAGAACTAAGTTACAAAAAATAAAAAAATATTTACAAACATTAGAAAAATATTACAAGAATTTTAAACTAATTACACCTACTCTAAGCCCCCTAATAAAATAACAAAGCCCCCCAAAATAAAAAAATGCCCTACCCTATTCTAAATTACAAACGTTCAAAGCTCTTTTACCTTACCAGCCCTTAAAAGGACCTTTTTGGGGCATGCCCCAAAGAATTCAGCTCTTTTGCCTGTAAAAAAAAACATACAATACCCCCCCCAACATTAAAACCCACCACCCACATACCCCTAATCTAACCCAAACCCCCCTTAAATAAACCTAACACTAAGCCCCTGAAGATCTTCCTACCTTATCTTCACCTCGCCGGGTATCACCGATCGGTTCTGGCTCCAAAATCTTCATCCAACCCAAGCGGGGGCTGGCGATCCATAATCCTGCGGCTGAAGAGGTCCAGAAGAGGCTCCAAAGTCTTCATCCTATCCGGGAAGAAGAGGCGATCCAGACCGGCAACCATCTTGATCCAAGCGGCATCTTCTATCTTCATCCGATGAGGAATGGCTCCATCGTGAAGACATCCAGCGAGGACCAATCTTCTTCCTCCGACGTCCAACTGAAGAATGACGGTTCCTTTAAGGGAGGTCATCCAAGATGGCGTCCCTCGAATTCCGATTGGCTGATAGGATTCTATCAGCCAATCGGAATTAAGGTAGGAAAATTCTGATTGGCTGATGGAATCAGCCAATCAGAATCAAGTTCAATCCGATTGGCTGATCCAATCAGCCAATCAGATTGAGCTCGCATTCTATTGGCTGTTCCGATCAGCCAATAGAATGCGAGCTCAATTTGATTGGCTGATCGGATCAGCCAATCGGATTGAACTTGATTCTGATTGGCTGATTCCATCAGCCAATCAGAATTTTCCTACCTTAATTCCGATTGGCTGATAGAATCCTATCAGCCAATCGTAATTCGAGGGACGCCATCTTGGATGACGTGCCTTAAAGGAACCGTCATTCTTCAGTTGGACGTCGGAGGAAGAAGATTGGTCCGCGCTGGAGGTCTTTACGATGGAGCCGTTCCTCATCGGATGAAGATAGAAGATGCCGCTTGGATCAAGATGGTTGCCGGTCTGGATTGCCTCTTCTTCCCAGATAGGATGAAGACTTTGGAGCCTCTTCTGGACCTCTTCAGCCGCAGGATTATGGATCGCCAGCCCCCGCTTGGGTTGGATGAAGATTTTGGAGCCAGGACCGATCGGTTATACCCGGCGAGGTGAAGATAAGGTAGGAAGATCTTTAGGGGCTTAGTGTTAGGTTTATTTAAGGGGGGTTTGGGTTAGATTAGGGTTATGTGGGTGGTGGGTTGTAATGTTGGGGGGGGTATTGTATGTGTTTTTTTACAGGCAAAAGAGCTGAATTCTTTGGGGCATGCCCCGCAAAGGGCCCTGTTCAGGGCTGGTAAGGTAAAAGAGCTTTGAACTTTTGTAATTTAGAATAGGGTAGGGCATTTTTTTATTTTGGGGGTCTTTGTTATTTTATTAGGGGGCTTAGAGTAGGTGTAATTAGTTTAAAATTGTTGTAATATTTTTCTGATGTTTGTAAATATTTTTTTATTTTTTGTAACTTAGTTCTTTTTTATTTTTTGTACTATTTTATTTAATTAATTTATTGATAGTGTAGTGTTAGGTTTAATTGTAACTTAGGTTAGGATTTATTTTACATGTAATTTTGTAATTATTTTAACTATTTTAGCTATTAAATAGTTCTTAACTATTTAATAGCTATTGTACCTGGTTAAAATAAATACAAAGTTACCTGTAAAATAAATATAAATCCTAAAATAGCTATAATATAATTATAATTTATATTGTAGCTATATTAGGATTTATTTTACAGGTAAGTATTTAGCTTTAAATAGGAATAATTTATTTAATAAGAGTTAATTTATTTCGTTAGATTTAAATTATATTTAACTTAGGGGGGTGTTAGTGTTAGGGTTAGACTTAGCTTTAGGGGTTAATACATTTATTAGAATAGCAGTGAGCTCCAGTCGGCAGATTAGGGGTTAATGTTTGAAGTTAGGTGTCGGCGATGTTAGGGAGGGCAGATTAGGGGTTAATACTATTTATTATAGGGTTATTGAGGCGGGAGTGAGGCGGATTAGGGGTTAATAACTTTATTATAATAGCGGTGCGGTCCGCTCGGCAGATTAGGGGTTAATAAGTGTAGGCAGGTGGAGGCGACGTTGTGGGGGGCAGATTAGGGGTTAATAAATATAATATAGGGGTCGGCGGTGTTAGGGGCAGTAGATTAGGGGTACATAGGGATAATGTAAGTAGCGGCGGTTTACGGAGCGGAAGATTAGGGGTTAAAAAAAATATGCAGGTGTCAGCGATAGCGGGGGCAGCAGAATAGGGGTTAATAAGTGTAAGGTTAGGGGTGTTTAGATTCGGGGTACATGTTAGGGTGTTAGGTGCAGACGAAGGAAGTGTTTCTCCATAGCAAACAATGGGGCTGCGTTAGGAGCTGAACGCGGCTTTTTTGCAGGTGTTAGGGTTTTTTTCAGCTCAAACAGCCCCATTGTTTTCTATGGGGGAATCGTGCACGAGCACGTTTTTGAAGCTGGCTGCGTCCGTAAGCACCGCTGGTATCGAGAGTTGAAGTTGCGGTAAATATGCTCTACGCTCTTTTTTTGGAGCCTAACGCAGCCATTCTGTGAACTCTAAATACCAGCGGTATTTAAAAGGTGCGGCCAGAAAAAAGCCAGCGTAGCTAACGCACCCCTTTGGCCACAAAACTCTAAATCTAGGCGAGAGAAATTCCCTTTTTTAACATGGAGCCGAAATCTGTTTTTGGTGATCAATTCATTTTCAAGTGATTTCTACAGCTTTTCGATACAAGACACAAGCACAACACCGTGAAATGGCCCCAGGAGGCACGTTAGATGTGCACGTGCATATATGGCATTAATTTATTAAAGTTGTATTCATTGCTGTCGTATAGTCCGCCTGCAGTGAGCACAATGGTAAGTTGAACATCATGCTCTGCAAAACGCACTGCTGTGAATGTGTTTGGACTTTGTGTTCATGAAGGTGCAATCTCTTTTGAAAGCCCATTCGCCAAGGTGCGTTTCCTTTTAAAGACTCGCTCCTGAAGGTGCAATCTCTTTAGAGCAACTTCTTTGCAGATACAATATTGCAGCTCAGCGGTTTCAGTGCTATTAAAATTCGGCTTTAGAAGATGAGAGAAATCCTTTTAATAGAAACCTGTTATGGTAGATTTAACAAATGTCGGGTGGATATGATTCACTATAGCAAACCATGTCCGCCCGACATCGCTAAATGCCGACAGCATACGCATTTAACATTGCACAAGCATTTCACAATATCGTATCTGATCGGGATGATTGCAGTCCTAAAAGGTGGCAAACTTCTTAACTTATGTTTCCAGCAAGCCGGAAACATCGGGCGGAGCAAGTAGCATTGGCTGTTTGATAAATCTCCCCCATAAACTTCATCTTGTAGATGAAGATCACGTTATACTGTAAAACAGAACTTAATCAATACATGGAAGTAAAGGGAAAAAAAAACAATACTAGTTTTTACACTTAAAGGGACAGTAAAGTCTAACTTAACCGGAGTACATCAAAATAAAAGGAGGTGCACTAGATCCACTTTAGTCCGTTAATTTGAGGTGCTAGCAGTCCAATAGAGATAAAAAAGAGAGAGCAGGTAGCAATATAAGTACACAGCTAAAGAAGGACAAAGGCTGCACTCAAAAATACAAACGCTTTATTACAAAAATAACAGGAGAAAAGGTTAAGCACATTAAAAGGGTTAATTAGGTAGCTTGTAGGGTTAATTTTAGCTTTAGTGTATAGATTACCCTCCCACCTGACATATCCCACCCTGATCCCTCCCTAATCCCTCTCAAACAGCTCTCTTCCCTACCCCACCCCACAATGGTCACCCCCATCTTAAGTACTGGCAGACAGTCTGCCAATACTACAATAATATATATATTTCCACTGTGTATCTGCACTCGCAATTCAAAGATAGTCAGCAACCAGGGTTCTCAGTCAAAATTTCAATAAGTATCAACAAGTAGGGACTGCACTTGCTGGATTCAGTTCAAATAATACCTTATTTATTCAATGGTGACGTTTCGGGGTACACAAACCCATTCCTCAGACCAAATGTTTGGTCTGAGGAAGAGGTTTGCATACCCCGAAACGTCACCATTGAATAAATAAGGTATTATTTGAACTGAATCCAGCGAGTGCAGTCCCTACTTGTTGATACATATATATATATATATATATATATATATATATTCTGCAGTGTAGGATCCCCCCTTACCCTCCAACCTCTCTGAACCACCCCAAACAGCTCTCTAACCCCCCTCTACCTATTTGTCGCCATCTTAGGTACACAGTTTGCTGTAAATTAGGATCATTTAAAAAAATAAAAAATAAACACCCAGTATAATAAACAGATTCCTCCACTCCCTCCTTCCCCATCCCTGCCGCTTTCAGTGGGGGTTTTTTGTAGCCTAACAGTCCCCATCATAAGCTCTGCAAATGTACATCTCATAAGCTCTGCACAGGTGTACCCCATTAAAGCTCTGCACAGGTGTACCCCATTATAAGCTCTGCAAATGTACCCCTCATAAGCTCTGCACAGATGTACCCTTCATAATCTCTGCACAGGTGTACCCCTCATAAGCTCTGCACAGCTGTACCCTTCATAATCTCTGCACAGGTGTACCCCTCATAAGCGCTGCACAGATGTACCCCTCATAAGCTCTGCACAGATGTACCCCTCATGCGCTCTGCACAGGTGTACCCCTCATAAGCTCAGCACAGCTGTACCCCTCATAAGCTCTGCACAGATTTACCCCTCATAAGCTCTGCACAGATATACCCCTCATAAGCTTTGCACAGATTTACCCCTCATAAGCTCTGCACAGATATACCCCTCATAAGCTCTGCACAGATGTACCCCTCATAAGCTCTGCACAGATGTAACCCTCATAAGCTATGCACAGGTGTACCCCTCATAAGCTCTGCACAGGTATACCCCTCATAAGCTCTGCACAGGTGTACCCCTCATAAGCTCAGCACAGCTGTACCCCTCATAAGCTCTGCACAGATGTACCCCTCATAAGCTCTGCACAGGTGTACCCTTTATAAGTTCTGCACAGATGTACCCCTCATAAGCTCTGCACAGGTGTACCCCTTATACTCTCTGCACAGATGTACCCCTCATAAGCTCTGCACAGGTGTACCCCTTATACTCTCTGCACAGATGTACCCCTCATAAGCTCTGCACAGCTGTACCCCTTATACTCTCTGCACAGATGTACCCCTCATAAGCTCTGCACAGGTGTACCCCTTATACTCTCTACACAGATGTACCCCTCATAAGCTCTGCACAGGTGTACCCCTCATAAGCTCTGCACAGATGTACCCCTCATAAGCTCTGCACAGATGTACCCCTCATAAGCTCTGCACAGCTGTACCCCTCATAAGCTCAGCACAGATGTACCCCTCATAAGTTCTGCACAGATGTACCCCTCATAAGCTCTACACAGATGTACCCCTCATAAGCTCTGCACAGATGTACCCCTCATAAGCTCTACACAGATGTACCCCTCATAAGCTCTGCACAGATGTACCCCTCATAAGCTCTGCACAGGTGTACCCCTCATAAGCTCTGAACAGGTGTACCCCTCAGAAGCTCTGCACAGATGTACCCCTCATAAGCTCTGCACAGCTGTACCCCTCATAAGCTAAGCACAGATGTACCCCTCATAAGTTCTGCACAGATGTACCCCTCATAAGCTCTGCACAGGTGTACCCCTCATAAGCTCTGCACAGCTGTACCCCTCATAAGCACTGCACAGATGTACCCCTCATAAGCTCTGCACAGGTGTACCCCTCATAAGCTTTGCACAGGTGTACCCCTCATACTCTCTGCACAGGTGTACCCTTCATACTCTCTGCACAGGTGTACCCCTAATACACTTTGCACAGATGTCCCCCCTTATAAGTTCTGCACAGATGTACCCCTCATAAGTTCTGCACAGATGTACCCCTTATAAGCTCTGCACAGATGTACCCCTCATTAGCTCTGAACAGATGTACACCTAATAAGTTCTGTACATGTGTACCCCTCATACGCTCTGCAGAGATGTACCCCTCATTAGCTCTGCACAGATGTACCCCTCATTAGCTCTGCACAGATGTACCCCTCATAAGCTCTGCACAGATGTACCCCTCATAAGCTCTGCACAGATGTACCCCTCATAAGCTCTGCACAGATGTACCCCTCATAAGTTCTGCACAGATGTACCCCTCATAAGTTCTGCACAGATGTACCCCTCATAAGTTCTGCACAGATGTACCCCTCATAAGCTCTGCACAGGTGTACCCCTCATAAGCTCTGCACAGCTGTACCCCTCATAAGCACTGCACAGATGTACCCCTCATAAGCTCTGCACAGATGTACCCCTCATAAGCTCTGCACAGGTGTACCCATCATAAGCTTTGCACAGGTGTACCCCTCATACTCTCTGCACAGGTGTACCCCTCATACTCTCTGCACAGGTGTACCCCTAATACACTTTGCACAGATGTCCCCCCTTATAAGTTCTGCACAGATGTACCCCTCATAAGTTCTGCACAGATGTACCCCTTATAAGCTCTGCACATATGTACCCCTCATATGCTCTTTACAGGTGTACCCCTCATAAGCCCTGCACAGATGCACCCCTTATAAGGACTTAACAAATGTAAGCAAAAGTATGGAAAATAATTCAAAGGAGAGTAGCCTCTGGTGCGGCGTGCTCCGCAGTTGAAATAGTAACCTGCAGTGAATAAGTTTGCAGCTCGCATATACACAGTGCTCTCATAACAAGTCTTGAGCACTGGTTTCTGAGGAGTAGGGTCCCATCCGGTTTCCTTCCCAAACAGGTTCCAATCACTATGAACCCACCGCTATATCTAGGTAAGTCCCAAGAGGTATGTGACAGAAGAACTGTACAATGTTCAAGGCTAAGCAAGCACGTACCTCCGATCCATATGACCCTCACCAGGAGTCGTCCTGTGTGTACCGGTTACTGCCGTATGGCTAGTTTCTCCATCCGTGGCTGGGTATTGTACGGCTCCCAAGCAACCTCCGTAGTCGGTGCGGTGTGTAGCTCCTCCTCTCCAGGTGTCTCTGGCAACAAGCTAGCTTTGCGGTGAGGATATTGCGCTCACCCCACACCTGTGCTCACTCAAAGATGGCCATACATAGCGTGTAAATAAGAATGCGAGGAGCACAGGTATAAGTGTGTAACAAAAAATGTTTATTTAAACATGCGCTAATGAGTGAATAAACACACGTCAATAATGAACCAAAAACAAACAAACAGTGTGAGGGGGGGAAAAATATTACCACCCCGGGGTTAAGACTGAACAAAGAAAAATCTGCTGTATTTACAGACTGCAAGTGAACAGGTATACGCGTTTCAGCAGATTGCCTTACTCATTACCTGATTAAAACAATAGTGTGTGCTCCTTAAAAAGAGAAGCAGTCCACTCCCATTGGCTAGAAGGGACCCACCCTTTTTCTATAGGCACTAATAGGAACAAATTTCAAAAATAGTGCACAGAGATTTCTACTGAACTCACGGTAAGGATATTAACTCCCAATGCACAAATGATACATAAACTTAAACATCAAAGGTAAAGATATCGACTTTTAGCTACAACAAAAATGTATATAAATGAAATATTATTAATGTCACTACTACAAATTGCAATTTATAACAGTGATGCTATTGCTGGAATTTCTTGCTCAGATCATCGATTCCCTGCAGCTCAAAATAGGACTTCTGCATCCATACATTCTGAAACATAACATGATAATGAGATAAATAAAACATACTATGAAAATAGTTATTCCAACAATATAAGCAAAACAGATAAGTGAGTGAAATACTATACATAACCAAAGTGTACATACACCACACAAATTATGAATAAACATGTATAAACATGTACACTACTTGAATCTATGTTCGTGAACGCATTAACTCACAGGGCTGTCAGTCCCTCACTAGATGCAAATGGAGTATAAAAATGTAGGATACACTAACCATATGCTGTGTCCCTACTGGGCCTACAATTGGGCCACTGGTGTTTGAGACCTGCAGCTACTAGTTAAATACTGTCTGAAGAAGATGACTATTGATGTATTTGTGGGTAGAATTATATATAAAATTAAGGAAGCTCAATAATATTATTACTATATGTACACGAAGGGTTACCGGTCCAAATAATTGGGACGAGTTACTACTAATATATATATTATATTTTCAGAAGAATAGTCTGACCTCAAGGGTCCAATGAATAGGGAGATATGGAGGCTAAGTTGTGTAACTACAGGGTCACAGGTAATTACTACAGGACCACGTTCATAATTATTAACTATTATTAATTATTAACCCCATCAGTATAATCACCTGACCAATGGACTATATGTTTAATCCTGGGCTATCATAAAGGGGAGGAGACAGGGAAAAGGAACCCAGGCCAGAGGAGAGTGGTGGCTCTTCACAAAGTGGAAGAACAGAGGGTCACCAAAAATTAATCAAATCATATTCAGAGTTGAGACCCTCTGGGACCCTTGTCCTCAATTTAAAAATCCAAAATACCTCTCTCTCCCCCAGCCTGCGGTTCCTATCCTGTCCCCCCTTAACTGGGGGAACTCTCTCTATGATGGTCCAAGAGAAGGATGTTGTATCCTTAGAATGTACGCCTGAAAAATGCTGTATAAGTGGTGTAGTAACTATCCCAGCCCTGATATCAGCTAGGTGTTCCTTAATTCGGACCCTGGCCTCTCTGGTGGTGAGACCCACATACTGAAGAAAACAAATCTTACAGCTGATGACATACACCACGTAAGTAGATCTACAGTTCAGACATGAATCAATTTCAAATACCTGGCCTGTTATCAGTGAGCTGAACTGTCTTCCGGTTGCCACCTTTTCGCAGGCCACACAAGTACGATGGTGGCGACGAAAAGTACCTTTGCAACTCAACCATGAGGAGATTTGCTGACCTGACTTTCTCAGCCTGGTAGGTGCTATCATGTTACCTATAGATTTGTTTTTCTTATAGGAGACTCTCAGACCTCTCTCTACCACCTCCTGCAATTTATCATCTGCAGACAGCATGCCAAAATTCTTTCTTAATATTTGACAAATGTCATCATATTGTTTGGAATATTCCGTAAGAAAAGTAATTTTGTCATCTTTCATGCTTAGTGGGTTAGAACCTCTTTTTTTGGTCCTAGAGGTTTCAAGTAGTCTTTCCCTGGGTATGCTTTTAACAACATTCCTGGCCCTCGAGATAACTGAGCTCTTGTAGCCTCTTTCCTTAAGCCTTCTCTCTAGGTCATCCGCCTGTTTGCTATAAACTGCTGCATCGCTGCAGTTCCTTTTCAGGCGGATGAACTGTCCTTTAGCAACCCCTTTGAACACCCCCTGTGGATGACAACTCTCTACATGTAGAAGGGAGTTGCCTGAGATTGGCTTACAATAGGTTTCTGATGCTATAACCTGTCCATGTTTGCCTGTCAGTGACACATCAAGAAAATTGATGGTTTGTACTTCATGGGTAAAATGAATGCCCATTTCCTCATCATCCAGACTCTCCAAGAAGGTCTGCAAGTCTAGTCTATTGCCCCCCCATATAAATAGGAGATCATCTATAAAATGGCCGTACCAGATGATACCTTCTTTGAGGGGATTCCTGTCTCCAAAGACGTGGGACAGCTCCCACCAACCCATGAACAGGTTGGCATAGGAGGGGGCAAACAGTTGGGCAATCCTGATGATTATGCCACTCTGGCAGGTGATCCTACAAGGTTGTATCGGCGGCAGTTGGCCTCCCTTGTGGATGATGGTGTGGAACTGGGCTACATAGATGATAACACACAGGATTACCTGATGGTGTCTAACCCAGATATACCAACATTTAATCATCTGCCCAAGGTCCACAAGTCTGTTGACAATGTGCAGGGGAGGCCAATTGTCAGCGGCATTGGTTCCCTCTTGGAGCACCTGTCAGAGTGGCTCGACCAGGTACTGCAGCCGTTGGTGAGTTCCCTGTGGAGCTTCCTTTCGGACACTAAGCATGTTCTCAATCTCCTCTCGTGTGTGGAGTTGGGAGAGAATTATGTATGGGTAACTGCTGATGTTAAGTCATTGTACACCTCCATTCCACACGAGAGGGGATTGGAGGCCATACGTTTCTTCATGGAAAGGCAGTTTGGACCAGACACACCCTTTGTGGACTATGTAGTGGAAGTCACCCACTTCCTACTCAGCCACAATTATTTTGAATTTGAAGTGGATTTCTTTCTCCAGAAGCGTGGGACAGCTATGGGGGCAAAGTTTGCCCCCTCCTATGCCAACCTGTTCATGGGTTGGTGGGAGCTGTCCCACGTCTTTGGAGACAGGAATCCCCTCAAAGAAGGTATCATCTGGTACGGCCATTTTATAGATGATCTCCTATTTATATGGGGGGGCAATAGACTTGACTTGCAGACCTTCTTGGAGAGTCTGGATGATGAGGAAATGGGCATTCATTTTACCCATGAAGTACAGAGTGAAACCATCAATTTTCTTGATGTGTCACTGACAGGCAAACATGGACAGGTTATAGCATCAGAAACCTATCGTAAGCCAATCTCAGGCAACTCCCTTCTACATGCAGAGAGTTGTCATCCACAGGGGGTGTTCAAAGGGGTTGCTAAAGGACAGTTCATCCGCCTGAAAAGGAACTGCAGCGATGCAGCAGTTTATAGCAAACAGGCGGATGACCTAGAGAGAAGGCTTAAGGAAAGAGGCTACAAGAGCTCAGTTATCTCGAGGGCCAGGAATGTCGTTAAAAGCATACCCAGGGAAAGACTACTTGAAACCTCTAGGACCAGATAAAGAGGTTCTAACCCACTAAGCATGAAAGATGACAAAATTACTTTTCTTACGGAATATTCCAAACAATATGATGACATTTGTCAAATATTAAGAAAGAATTTTGGCATGTTGTCTGCAGATGATAAATTGCAGGAGGTGGTAGAGAGAGGTCTGAGAGTCTCCTATAAGAAAAACAAATCTATAGGTAACATGATAGCACCTACCAGGCTGAGAAAGTCAGGTCAGCAAATCTCCTCATGGTTGAGTTGCAAAGGTACTTTTCGTTGCCACCATCATACTTGTGTGGCCTGCGAAAAGGTGGCAACCGGAAGACAGTTCAGCTCACTGATAACAGGCCAGGTATTTGAAATTGATTCTTGTCTGAACTGTAGATCTACTTACGTGGTGTATGTCATCAGCTGTAAGATTTGTTTTCTTCAGTATGTGGGTCTCACCACCAGAGAGGCCAGGGTCCGAATTTAGCTGATATCAGGGCTGGGATACTTACTACACCACTTATACAGCATTTTTCAGGCGTACATTCTAAGGATACAACATCCTTCTCTTGGACCATCATAGAGAGAGTTCCCCCAGTTAAGGGGGGACAGGATAGGAACCGCAGGCTGGGGGAGAGAGAGGTATTTTGGATTTTTAAATTGAGGACAAGGGTCCCAGAGGGTCTCAACTCTGAATATGATTTGATTAATTTTTGGTGACCCTCTGTTCTTCCACTTTGTGAAGAGCCACCACTCTCCTCTGGCCTGGGTTCCTTTTCCCTGTCTCCTCCCCTTTATGATAGCCCAGGATTAAACATATAGTCCATTGGTCAGGTGATTATACTGATGGGGTTAATAATTAATAATAGTTAATAATTATGAACGTGGTCCTGTAGTAATTACCTGTGACCCTGTAGTTACACAACTTAGCCTCCATATCTCCCTATTCATTGGACCCTTGAGGTCAGACTATTCTTCTGAAAATATAATATATATATTAGTAGCAACTCGTCCCAATTATTTGGACCGGTAACCCTTCGTGTACATATAGTAATAATATTATTGAGCTTCCTTAATTTTATATATAATTCTACCCACAAATACATCAATAGTCATCTTCTTCAGACAGTATTTAACTAGTAGTTGCAGGTCTCAAACACCAGTGGCCCAATTGTAGGCCCAGTAGGGACACAGCATATGGTTAGTGTATCCTACATTTTTATACTCCATTTGCATCTAATGAGGGACTGACAGCCCTGTGAAATACGGGGAGTTAATGCAGAGGTCAGTTCACGAACATAGATTCAAGTAGTGTACATGTTTATACATGTTTATTCATAATTTGTGTGGTGTATGTACACTTTGGTTATGTATAGTATTTCACTCACTTATCTGTTTTGCTTATATTGTTGGAATAACTATTTTCATAGTATGTTTTATTTATCTCATTATCATGTTATGTTTCAGAATGTATGGATGCAGAAGTCCTATTTTGAGCTGCAGGGAATCGATGATCTGAGCAAGAAATTCCAGCAATAGCATCACTGTTATAAATTGCAATTTGTAGTAGTGACATTAATAATATTTCATTTATATACATTTTTGTTGTAGCTAAAAGTCGATATCTTTACCTTTGATGTTTAAGTTTATGTATCATTTGTGCATTGGGAGTTAATATCCTTACCGTGAGTTCAGTAGAAATCTCTGTGCACTATTTTTGAAATTTGTTCCTATTGGTGCCTATAGAAAAAGGGTGGGTCCCTTCTAGCCAATGGGAGTGGACTGCTTCTCTTTTTAAGGAGCACACACTATTGTTTTAATCAGGTAATGAGTAAGGCAATTTGCTGAAACGCGTATACCTGTTCACTTGCAGTCTGTAAATACAGCAGATTTTTCTTTGTTCAGTCTTAACCCCGGGGTGGTAATATTTTTCCCCCCCTCACACTGTTTGTTTGTTTTTGGTTCATTATTGACGAACCGCTTTGTGTGTGTTTATTCACTCATTAGCGCATGTTTAAATAAACATTTTTTGTTACACACTTATACCTGTGCTCCTCGCATTCTTATTTACTTAACAAATGTACCCCTCATACGCTCTGCACAGTTGTACCCCTCATATGCTCTGTACAGGTGTACCCCTCAAAAGGTCTTAACAAATGTACCCCTCATACGCCGCTCTACACATGTGTACCCCATATAAGTTCTGCACAGATGTACCCCTCATACGCTCTGCACAGTTGTACCCCTCATATGCTCTGTACAGGTGTACCCCTCAAAAGGTCTTAACAAATGTACCCCTCATATGCCGCTCTACACATGTGTACCCCTCATAAGCACTGCACAGATGTCCCCCTCATACGCACTGCACAGGTGTACCCCTCATAAGCTCTGCACAGATGTACCCCTTATATGCTCTGCACTGGTGTACCCCTCATAAGCTCTGCACTGGTGTACCCCTCATAAGCTCTGCACAGATGTCCCCCTCATAAGCTCTGCACAGCTGTACCCCTCATAAGTTCTGCACAGCTGTACCCCTCATACGCTCTGCACAGATGTACCCCTCATAAGCTCTGCACAGATGTACCCCTCATAAGTTCTGCACAGATGTACCCCTCATAAGCACTGCACAGATGTACCCCTCATACGCTCTGCACATGTGTACCCCTCATAAGGTCTGCACAGATGTACCCCTCATAAGCTCTGCACAGATGTACCCCTCATGAGCTCTGCACAGATGTACCCCTCATAAGCTCTGCGCAGATGTACCCATCATAAGTTCTGCACAGCTGTACCCCTCATACGCTCTGCACAGATGTACCCCTCATAAGCTCTGCACAGATGTACCCCTCATAAGTTCTGCACAGATGTACCCCTCATAAGCTCTGCACAGATGTACCCCTCATAAGCTCTGCACCAGTTGTACCCCTCATAAGCTCTGCACAGATGTCCCCCTCATAAGCTCTGCACAGCTGTACCCCTCATAAGTTCTGCACAGATGTACCCCTCATAAGCTCTGCACAGATGTCCCACTCATAAGCTCTGCACAGGTGTACCCCTCATAAGCTCTGCACAGATGTACCCCTCATAAGCTCTGCACAGATGTACTCCTCATAAGCTCTGCACAGATGTACCCCTCATAAGCACTGTACAGATGTACCCCTCATATGCTCTGCACTGGTGTACCCCTCATAAGCTCTGCACAGATGTACCCATCATAAGTTCTGCACAGCTGTACCCCTCATACGCTCTGCACAGATGTACCCCTCATAAGCTCTGCACAGATGTACCCCTCATAAGTTCTGCACAGATGTACCCCTCATAAGCACTGCACAGATGTACCCCTCATAAGCTCTGCGCAGATGTACCCATCATAAGTTCTGCACAGCTGTACCCCTCATACGTTCTGCACAGATGTACCCCTCATAAGCTCTGCACAGATGTACCCCTCGTAAGTTCTGCACAGATGTACCCCTTATAAGCACTGCACAGATGTACCCCTCATACGCTCTGCACATGTGTACCCCTCATAAGGTCTGCACAGATGTACCCCTCATAAGCTCTGCACAGATGTCCCCCTCATAAGCTCTGCACAGATGTACCCCTCATAAGCTCTGCAGAGATGTACCCCTCATAAGCTCTGCACAGATGTCCCCCTCATAAGCTCTGCACAGGTGTACCCCTCATAAGCTCTGCACAGGTGAAACCCTCATAAGCTCTGCACAGATGTACCCCTCATAAGCTCTGCACAGATGTCCCCCTCATAAGCACTGCACAGGTGTCCCCCTCATAAGCTCTGCACAGATGTCCCCCTCATAAGCACTGCACAGATGTCCCCCTCATAAGCTCTGCACAGATGTACCCCTCATAAGCACTGCACAGATGTCCCCCTCATAAGCTCTGCACAGATGTACCCCTCATAAGCTCTGCACAGATGTACCCCTCATAAGCTCTGCACAGATGTACCCCTCATACGCTCTACACATGTGTGCCCCATATAATTTCTGCACAGTTGTACCCCTCATAAGCTCTGCACAGATGTACCCATCATAAGCTCTGCACAGGTGTACCCCTCATAAGCTCTGCACAGATGTACCCCTCAAAAGCACTGCACAGGTGTACCCCTCATAAGCTCTGCACAGATGTACCCCTCATAAGTTCTGCACAGATGTACCCCTGATAAGCTCTGCACAGGTGTACCCCTCATAAGCTCTGCACAGATGTACCCCTCATAAGTTCTGCACAGATGTACCCCTGATAAGCTCTGCACAGATGTACCCCTCATAAGCTCTGCACAGCTGTACCCCTCATAAGTTCTGCACAGCTGTACCCCTCATACGCTCTGCACAGATGTACCCCTCATAAGCTCTGCACAGATGTACCCCTCATAAGTTCTGCACAGATGTACCCCTCATAAGCACTGCACAGATGTACCCCTCATAAGCTCTGCGCAGATGTACCCATCATAAGTTCTGCACAGCTGTACCCCTCATACGCTCTGCACAGATGTACCCCTCATAAGCTCTGCACAGATGTCCCCCTCATAAGCTCTGCACAGCTGTACCCCTCATAAGTTCTGCACAGCTGTACCCCTCATACGCTCTGCACAGATGTACCCCTCATAAGCTCTGCACAGATGTACCCCTCATAAGTTCTGCACAGATGTACCCCTCATAAGCTCTGCGCAGATGTACCCATCATAAGTTCTGCACAGCTGTACCCCTCATACGCTCTGCACAGCTGTACCCCTCATAAGCTCTGCACAGATGTCCCCCTCATAAGCTCTGCACAGCTGTACCCCTCATAAGTTCTGCACAGCTGTACCCCTCATACGCTCTGCACAGATGTACCCCTCTTAAGCTCTGCACAGATGTACCCCTCATAAGTTCTGCACAGATGTACCCCTCATAAGCACTGCACAGATGTACCCCTCATAAGCTCTGCGCAGATGTACCCATCATAAGTTCTGCACAGCTGTACCCCTCATACGCTCTGCACAGATGTACCCCTCATAAGCTCTGCACAGATGTACCCCTCATAAGTTCTGCACAGATGTACCCCTCATAAGCTCTGCACAGATGTACCCCTCATAAGCTCTGCACCAGTTGTACCCCTCATAAGCTCTGCACAGATGTCCCCCTCATAAGCTCTGCACAGCTGTACCCCTCATAAGTTCTGCACAGATGTACCCCTCATAAGCTCTGCACAGATGTCCCACTCATAAGCTCTGCACAGGTGTACCCCTCATAAGTTCTGCACAGATGTACCCCTCATAAGCTCTGCACAGATGTCCCACTCATAAGCTCTGCACAGATGTACCCCTCATAAGCACTGTACAGATGTACCCCTCATAAGCTCTGCACAGATGTACCCATCATAAGTTCTGCACAGCTGTACCCCTCATACGCTCTGCACAGATGTACCCCTCATAAGCTCTGCACAGATGTACCCCTCATAAGTTCTGCACAGATGTACCCCTCATAAGCACTGCACAGATGTACCCCTCATAAGCTCTGCGCAGATGTACCCATCATAAGTTCTGCACAGCTGTACCCCTCATACGCTCTGCACAGATGTACCCCTCATAAGCTCTGCACAGATGTACCCCTCATAAGCTCTGCACAGATGTACCCCTCATAAGTTCTGCACAGATGTACCCCTTATAAGCACTGCACAGATGTACCCCTTATAAGCACTGCACAGATGTACCCCTCATAAGCTCTGCATAGATGTACCCCTCATAACCTCTGCACAGCTGTACCCCTCATAAGCTCTGCACAGATGTACCCCTCATAAGCTCTGCACAGATGTACCCCTCATAAGCTCTGCACAGATGTACCCCTCATAAGCTCTGCACAGATGTCCCCCTCATAAGCTCTGCACAGGTGTACCCCTCATAAGCTCTGCACAGGTGAAACCCTCATAAGCTCTGCACAGATGTACCCCTCATAAGCTCTGCACAGATGTCCCCCTCATAAGCTCTGCACAGATGTCCCCCTCATAAGCTCTGCACAGATTTCCCCCTCATAAGCTCTGCACAGATGTCCCCCTCATAAGTTCTGCACAGATGTCCCGCTCATAAGCTCTGCACAGATGTCCCCCTCATAAGCTCTGCACAGATGTCCCCCTCATAAGCACTGCACAGGTGTCCCCCTCATAAGCTCTGCACAGATGTCCCCCTCATAAGCTCTGCACAGATGTCCCCCTCATAAGCTCTTCACAGATGTACCCCTCATAAGCACTGCACAGATGTCCCCCTCATAAGCTCTGCACAGATGTACCCCTCATAAGCTCTGCACAGATGTACCCCTCATAAGCTCTGCACAGATGTACCCCTCATACGCTCTACACATGTGTGCCCCATATAATTTCTGCACAGTTGTACCCCTCATAAGCTCTGCACAGATGTACCCCTCATAAGCTCTGCACAGGTGTACCCCTCATAAGCTCTGCACAGATGTACCCCTCAAAAGCACTGCACAGGTGTACCCCTCATAAGCTCTGCACAGATGTACCCCTCATAAGTTCTGCACAGATGTACCCCTGATAAGCTCTGCACAGGTGTACCCCTCATAAGCTCTGCACAGATGTACCCCTCATAAGTTCTGCACAGATGTACCCCTGATAAGCTCTGCACAGATGTACCCCTCATAAGCTCTGCACAAGTGTACCTCTCATAAGGTCTGCACAGATGTATCCCTCATAAGCTCTGCACAGATGTACCCCTCATAAGCTCTGCACAGGTGTACCTCTCATAAGGTCTGCACAGCTGTACCCCTCATAAGCTCTGCACAGATGTACCCCTCATAGGCTCTGCACATGTGTACCTCTCATAAGGTCTGCACAGATGTACCCCTCATTAGCTCTGCACAGATGTACCCCTCATTAGCTCTGCACAGATGTACCCCTCATAAGCTCTGCACAGATGTACCCCTCATAAGCTCTGCACAGATGTACCCCTCATAAGCTCTGCACAGATGTACCCCTCATAAGCTCTACACAGATGTACCCCTCATACGCTCTGCACATGTGTACCCCTCATAAGGTCTGCACAGATGTACCCCTCATAAGCTCTGCACAGATGTACCCCTAATAAGTTCTGTACAGGTGTACCCCTCATATGCTCTGCACAGGTGGACCCCTCATACGCTCTGCACAGGTGTACCCCTCATAAGCTCTGCACAGGTGTACCCCTCATAAGTTCTGCACAGGTGTACCCCTCCTACGCTCTGCACAGATTTACCCCTCATAAGTTCTGCACAGGTGTACCCCTCATAAGCTCTGCACAGGTGTACCCCTCATACGCTCTACACATGTGTGCCCCATATAATTTCTGCACAGTTGTCCCCCTCATATGTTCTGAACAGGTGTACCCCTCATAAGCTCTGCACAGCTGTACCCCTTATAAGTTCTGCACAGATGTACCCCTCATAAGCTCTGCACAGTTGTACCCCTCATAAGCACTGCACAGTTGTCCCCCTCATACGTTCTGAACAGGTGTACCCCTCATAAGCTCTGCACAGATGTCCCCTCATAAGCTCTGCACAGTTGTACCCCTCATACTCTCTGCACATGTGTACCCCTCATAAGGTCTGCACAGATGTACCCCTCATAAGCTCTGCACAGCTGTACCCCTTATAAGTTCTGCACATGTGTACCCCTCATAAGGTCTGCACAGATGTACCCCTCATTAGCTCTGCACAGATGTACCGCTTATAAGTTCTGCACATGTGTACCCCTCATAAGGTCTGCACAGATGTACCCCTCATAAGCTCTGCACAGATGTACCCCTCATAAGCTCTGCACAGATGTACCCCTCATAAGCTCTGCACAGATGTATCCCTCAGAAGCTCTGCACAGATGTACCCCTCATAAGCTCTGCACAGATGTACCCCTCATAAGCTCTGCACAGATGTATCCCTCATAAGTTCTGCACAGCTGTACCCCTCATCCGCTCTGCACAGATGTACCCCTCATAAGCTCTGCACAGCTGTACCCCTCATACGCTCTGCACAGATGTACCCCTCATAAGCTCTTCACAGGTGTACCCCTCATAAGCTCTGCACAGGTGTGCCCCTCATAAGCTCTGCACAGGTGTACTCCTCATACGCTCTGAACAGATGTACCCCTCATAAATCTGCACAGATGTACGCCTCATACGTTCTGAACAGGTGTACCCCTCATAAGCTCTGCACAGATGTACCCCTCATAAGCTCTGCACAGGTGTACCCCTCATAAGCTCTGCACAGGTGTACCCCTCATAAGCTCTGCACAGATGTACCCCTCATAAGCTCTGCACAGATATACCCCTCATAAGCTCTGCACAGGTGTACCCCTCATAAGCACTGCACAGATGTACCCCTCATAAGCACTGCACAGATGTACCCCTCATAAGCTCTGCAGAGATGTACCCCTCATAAGCTCTGCACAGCTGTACCCCTTATAAGTTCTGCACATGTGTACCCCTCATAAGGTCTGCACAGATGTACCCCTCAGAAGCTCTGAACAGATGTACACCTAATAAGTTCTGTACAGGTGTACCCCTCATACGCTCTGCACAGGTGTACCCCTCATATGCTCTGCACAGGTGTACCCCTCATAAGCACTGCACAGGTGTACCCTTCATAAGCACTGCACAGGTGTACTCCTCATACGCTCTGAACAGATGTACCCCTCATAAGCTCTGCACAGGTGTACCCCTCATACGTTCTGAACAGGTGTACCCCTCATAAGGTCTGCACAGCTGTACCCCTTATAAGTTCTGCACTGGTGTACCCCTCATAAGCTCTGCACAGATGTACCCCTAATAAGTTCTGTACAGGTGTGCCCTTCATAAGCTCTGCACAGGGTTACCTCCTCATAAGTTCTGCACAAGTGTACCCTTAAAAGGTTCTGCATAGGTGTACCCCCTCATAAGCTCTGCTCAGGTGTACCCCTAAAAAGTTTTGCATAGGTGTACCCCTAAAAAGTTGTGCATTTGTGTGTCTCCGTTAAGCCTTTACCTGTGAGTTCTATCACTGTCTACTCTGCAAACCATGGCCCAGATTACGAGTTTTGCGTTAGAGGCTATGCGGTGCTAACGAGCAGTTTTGTCTCACCGCTCATTTACCTGCAGCGCTGGTATTACGAGTTTTCAGAAACCCGTCGTTAAAAGACAAGAAGTGAGTGTTGAGCAAAATTTTGCTCATTACCGCACTCCAATACCAGCGCTGCTTAAGTCAGCGGTGAGCTGGTCGTACGTGCTTGTGCACGATTTCCCCATAGGAATCAATGGGGAGAGCGGGCTGAGAAAAAGTCTAACACCTGCAAAAAAAAACAGGTAAAACTCACTAAGCCCCATTGATTCCTATGGGGAAATAAAATTCATGTTTACACCTAACAGGAACCCCGAGTCTAAACACCCCTAATCTTACACTTATTAACCCTAATCTGCCACCCCCAACATTGCCGACACCTACATTATAATTATTAACCCCTAATCTGCCACTCCGGACACCGCCGCCACCTACATTATATGTATTAACCCCTAATCTGCTGCCCCCAACATCGCCGACACCTACCTACTGTTTATTAACCCCTAATCTGCCACCCCCAATGTCGCCGCCACCTACATACTATTTGCCGCCCCCAACGTCGCCGCCACTATATTAAAGTTATTAACCCCTAAACCTAAGTCTAACCCTAACCCTAACAGCCCCTAACAAATATAATTACAATAAATCTAAATAAATATTACTATCATTAACTAAATTATTCCTATTTAAAACTAAATACTTACCTGTAAAATAAACCCTAGGATAGCTACAATGTAACTATTAGTTATATTGTAGCTATCTTAGGGTTTATTTTACAGGTAAGTATTTAGTTAATCTAAACTAGCCCTATCAAAATAAAAAAGCCCCCCAAATAAAAAACAAAACAAAACACTAGCCTAAACTTAACTGCCAATAGCCCATAAAATGGCCTTTTGTGGGGCATTGCCACAAAGAAATCAGCTCTTTTACCTGTAAAAAAAAATACAAACAACCCCCCAACAGTAAAACCCACCAACAACACAACCAAACCCCCCAAATAAAATCCTATCTAAAAAAACCTAAGCTCACCATTGCCCTGAAAAGAGCATTTGGATAGGCATTGCCCTTATAAGGGCATTTAGCTCTTTTTCAGCCCAAACCCTAAGCTAAAAATAAAACCCAACCTAACACTAACCCCCGAAGATCCACTTACAGTTTTGAAGACCGGACATCCATCCTCAACGAAGCCGGGAGAAGTCTTCATCCAAGCGGGCAGAAGTCCTCAACGTAGCCGGGAGAAGTTTTCATCCAAACGGCAAGAAGTGGTCCTCCAGGTGGGCAGAAGTCTTCATCCAGATGGCATCTTCTATCTTCATCCTTCCAACGCGGAGCGGCTCCATCTTCAAGACATCCTGCGCTGAGCATCCTCTTCTGACGACGGCTACTGAAGAATGAAGGTTCCTTTAAGTGACGTCATCCAAGATGGCGTCCATTGAATTCCAATTGGCTGATAGAATTCTATTAGTCAATCGGAATTAAAGTTAAAAAAATCCTATTGGCTGATGCAATCAGCCAATAGGATTGAGCTTCAATCTTGGCTGATCCAATCAGCCAATAAGATTGAGCTTGAATTCTATTGGCTGATTGGAACAGCCAATAGAATGCAAGCTCAATCCTATTGGCTGATTGGATCAGCCAATAGGATTGAAGTTCAATTCTATTGTCTGATTGCATCAGCCAGTAGGATTTTTTTCAACTTTAATTCTGATTGGCTGATAGAATTCTATCAGCCAATCGGAATTCAAGGGACACCATCTTGGATGACGTCCCTTAAAGGAACCTACATTCTTCAGTAGCCTTATTCAGAAGAAAATGCTCTGCACCGGATTTCTTGAAGATTGAGCCGCTCCGCGTCGGAAGGATGAAGATAGAAGATGCCGTCTGGATGAAGACTTCTGCCCGTCTGGAGGGCCACTTCTTGCTGTTTGGATGAAGACTTGTCCCGGCTTCGTTGAGGACTTCTGCCCGCTTGGATAAAGACTTCTCCCGGCTTCGTTGGGGATGGATGTCCGGTCTTAAAAAACTGTAAGTGGCTCTTCGGGGGGGTTAGTGTTTTTTTAAGGGTTTATTGGGTGGGTTTTATTTTTAGCTTAAAGTTTGGGCTGAAAAAGAGCTAAATGCCCTTTTAAAGGCAATGCCCATCCAAATGCCCTTTTCAGGGCAATGGGGAGCTTAGGTTTTTTTAGATAGGATTTTATTTAGGGGTTTGGTTGTGTGGGTGGTGGGTTTTACTGTTGGGGTTTTTTTGTATTTTTTTTTACAGGTAAAAGAGCTGATTTCTTTGGGGCAATGCCTTTTTTCATATGTCCTTAAGAGGTTAAATATTTGATCATTTCTTTTTTATTTTGTGTAATTTAGTTTTTATTCTTTTTTTTGTAATTTAGTTAATTGTATTTAATTAATGTAATTGATTTAATTGTAGTGTAAGGTTAGGTGTTAGTATAAGACAGGTTAGGTTTTATTTTGCAGGTATGTTTGTATTTATTTTAACTAGGTAGTTAGTAAATAGTTAATAACTATTTACTAACTAGTCTACCTAGTTAAAATAATTACAAACTTAGCTGTGAAATAAAAATAAAACCTAAGATAGCTACAATATAACTATTAGTTATATTGTAGCTAGCTTATGTTTTATTTTATAGGTAAGTATTTAGTTTTAAATAGGAATTATTTAGGTATTAATTGTAATTTTTATTTAGATTTATTTTAATTATGTTAAAGTTAGTGGTGTTAGGGTTAAGTTAGTTTTAGGGTTAGACTTAGGGTTAGGTTTAGGGGTTAATAACTTTAGTATAGTGGCGGCAACATTGGGGGCGTCAGATTAGGGGTTAATAAATGTAGGTAGCTGGCAGTGATGTCGGGGAGGCAGATTAGGGGTTAATAAGTGTAATGTAGGTGGCGGCGATGTTGGGGGCGGCAGATTAGGGGTGTTTAGACTCTTGGTTTATGTTAGGGTGTTAGATGTAAACATAACTTTTGTTTCCCCATAGGAATCAACGGGGCAGCGTTACGGAGCTTTACGCTCCTTTATTGCAGGTGTTAGGCTTTTTTTTAGCCAGCTCTCCCCATTGATGTCTATGGGGAAATCGTGCATGAGCACATAAAACCAGCTCAAAGCAGCGCTGGTATTTGGGTGCGGTATGGAGCTCAACGCTGCCATATTGCCTGATAACGCCGGGTTTTTGAAAACCTGTAATAGCAGCGCTATAGGGAGGTGAGCGGTGGAAATAACTTGCAAGTTAGCACCGAGCCGCTCATAATGCAAAACTCGTAATCTGGCCGCAAGTTTCTAAATGTTGTTGTCAGTGTCTTACTTTTTGCATTGCCAATGCAAATTTTCATCACCATTGATTTAATTTATAATTTTCCTAAACATTTTCCTTCCTATCCTTCAACAGAAATTTTACTGGGAGAAATAATTTATTTCAGGCAATAAGATTATTGCCCCTTCATTTTATAGCTAAAAATGTTGAGCCACTGCTCGCGTCTGACAAAAATGATAATGCTGATCTTAAGCACATCCTTTCCTTAAAAATAAAGTGGTCACTTGAACCAGTCTGTAGTGCTGCCAAATGACAGTTAGCTTGGGAAATATATTCCTTTAGAAAGGATATCAGAAAGAAAAGCCTGAAAAGATTATCTGTCAGTCACTGATTATGGTGGCAAAGACAGTTTGTGATATGAAAGAAAGTTGCAAAATATGTCACAATGAGAAAATAAAAATAACTTTATAAATAACTATATATATATATAAAAATGCTACGCTTGATTTCCAGGGTGGATTAGTATAATACAGCTGTCGTTTTCCATTTGTCAGAGTCTTTGGCAGATTTACTCTTGGGGAACGTTAAATGCTGTGAACAATTTAGTAGCTTTCTCCCTGCATTGAAAGAACTTAGTATGCCGGATCTCATATACAGTTAGTCAATTATTGTGCCTGGAAGCCACGCTTACTCGTTTATCCTATTGTAGCTTTTTTTTATACAGAGACTGTACCCAGTGCTAAAATCTCAACCAGATAAACCACTAAACCTAATTAAAGGGATAGGAAAATAAATTAATCTTGCATGACTCAGACAGCGCATGTCATTTGATGACACTTTTAAATTAACTTCTATTTTCAAATGTGCTGCGTTCTTTTTGTATCCCTTGTTGAAAAATAATATGCACATATCCTACTCTGGTGGGAGCTAGCTGCTAATTGGTGCCTGCACACATGTGTCTCTTGTGATTGGCTAACTAGACGTGTTCAGCTAGGTGTCAGTGGTGCATTGATGCTTCTTCAGCAAAGGATAACAAGATAATGAAGCTAATTTGAGAATAGAAGTTAATTGAAAAGTTGTTTATAATTTTATATTCTATCCAAATCATGAAAGAAAATGTTGGGGTTTGCTGTCCCTTTAAATAGTTGATTGCTCAGAGTTCACTACTGTTATGGTTGCAGCTTTGATGTTACCATGGAACCATGGGATGTCGCTGGCACAAAAGGATTAAACGATTATTGTTTCTGCCAACTGAAAGGGGTAAAATCATTGCTCTATGTGTCTAACTGCCAAGGAAGTAAAAGCTAAGTACATATAAATCCTGCACCAATAATTGTTTTCAGCTGCCATACCAAATCACTTTTCCCCCACTGAGGCTGGAATTCAATTAGAAACGGCTTCCTGGTTTTGGCCCAGATGTGCACCTGTGCACATTTACTTGGGCATATAGCTCCTGTTTGTTTCTTATGGTGATATAACTGATCACAGGGTGCTCACATGTGCAGAACATATCAAGGAAATAACTGGCATACCTGTGTATGATCAGCAGCCGGTGAGATTCAATAGGCTGCACCAAGGAGTCAGATATATAATGCAAATGTTGTTAGAATGAATTACAACTTTAATTATAGTATATACAAAAAACTGATGGATAGTGTTTGCACTGCTACACATCTTTAAGGCAGCATGGATCTGAACTAAATGTAACCACATACTCCATGTTAGGACTTACAAAGTCATCACATTTAGTAATAAAATCCATCTTCTTTCTGGATAACTGTGACTTTAATCTTTTAGCCAGTGGGGCTCCAACATCATTAAAATTTGAATAATAATTGAGTTTCAGTTTCCACAGGATTTCTGCTATTATATTAATTAATATTTTATTAGTTTTTGTTTTATATCTTGTAGAGCTTGAGCAGGGTGTAGGGTGTTTTGCTTTGAGAGGTCTTTTAAGGTAATAAGCATTTTGGAAAGTGATGATGTTATACCCACAAAACTCATTTTTATCTGCTTAAGGGGTCTAGCACAATCCTTTAAAAAAACAACAACAACCTAATAATGTATCATTGACTTAATAGTGCTTCTCTGTTAAAGGGACATGAAACCCCCATTTTTCCTTTCATGATTTAGAAACAGTATGCAATTGTAGGGCTCCATGTACTAAGAGACGGGCGACAACTTCTAAATTTACAAAGCTGTCCGCCCACCTTCGCTACATACGGGCAGGTGATCTGTTCGTCCGCTGGCCCGTATGTATCATTACCCACTCATCGCAGTGTGTAATGCCCGCCCCTTTATTTGCGTGACCAATCACACGACTGAAGGGGCTGTTAATCACTCAGAGTGAGCAAGCTCTCTGTGATTTTCCCTCGCCACCTCAGAGGTGGCATAGCGTGTAAGAAGCAGGGGTTTAATGATAGCTGCTTCTTACATTGCGGGAAGCAGGCTCGCATAAGCGAACCTGCCCCGCATGGGCTCTGGAGCAGCTCTCGCTGAATCGTACATGGAGCCCATAAACAGCTTTCTAATTTACGTCAATTATTTAATTTGCTTTATTCTCTTGCTATCCTTTGCAAGACAAGCATATCTAGATAGGCTCAGTAGTAGTAGCTAAACTATTTGGGTTTAGTGTCCCTTTAATAACTAACAGACAAGTTTTTCTAAAGGAGTTTGGTCTACAAAATACAACAGAGCGAGGGTCCTGTTCTGATGATCATTTGTCTTAAATTCTTATTGGCTATTATTTAACCAATCAAAATGGCCTAAAATTATAAATGGGGGCAGGGATGAGTGCCATGCGAGGTCATCTACATGAGGAATCCAACAGGTATGATAGGAGAAGGGTCTTAAATCAAAGGGATTAGTAGAGAGGTGGAGCAGATGACGAGTGACGCGTAAGGAAGATCAGGCTGGCAGAGGCATTCATTATGGCTTGTAAAGGAGCTAGGCGGTAGCTAGGGAGGCCAGAGAGGATGGAGTTGCAGTAGTCAAGACGGGAGATAATGATAGAGTGTCTTGTGTGAGAATGTGTCATATTTTGGAGATGTTGTTAAAGGGCCATTATACACTCATTTTTTCTTTGCGTAAATGTTTTGTAGATGATCTATTTATAAAGCCCATAAAGTTAGCTTTTTTAAAAAATGTATAATTTTGCTTATTTTTAAAGAACATTGCTCTGATTTTCAGACTCCTAACCAAGCCCCAAAGTTTTATTTGAATACCATCAGCTACCTTCTCCAGCTTGCTCCTGTTTGTGTAAAGGGTCTTTTCATATGCAAAAGAAGGGGGAGGGGGGGGAGTGTCTTATTTACCACTTGCAGTGGGCTTTCCAGCTACCTTTTCAACAGAGCTAAACTGAAAGCTTCTAAGTAAGTTTTTAAACAGTTTTATACTGGATTTTTATATCAGTTTCTGTGCATCTTATTCTTTATAGTAGTGTCTATTACATGCAGTTATATGAAAATGAGTGTATACTGTCCCTTTAAGGTGGCAACAGCAGGAATTGGCCAAAGACTGGATGTGAGGAGTGAAAGTAAGATCTGAGTAATTATGTTATTATCAACAGTTATAGAAAGATGGGGAAAGAGATTTTGGAAGAAGGAGGTAAAATAAGGACCTCAATTTTGGAGAGATTTAGCTTAAAGGTTCATGATACCCACATGTTGAAGCACTTGAAAGTGACGCAGCATAGCTGTAAAAAGCTGACTAGAATATATTTTACCTAAAAAAATCCTAAATATTCACACCCCACTGTAAAGAGACTTTAAGCAAAATTGATAATAAAAGTAAATTTGAAAATAATTTAAAATGACATGCTCCATCCAATCTATAAAAAATAAATGTTTAATTTACTGTACCTTTAATGATTGGTAAGTCTTTGGAGTGTTGGGGGCGAAATCCAGATTGCAATGGATCAAGGAGGGGGTTTAATGTGAGAGTATGTGATAAATGTCTATAAATTAACCTTTCCAGAAGTTTAGAGGCAAAGGGGAGTAGGGAAACAGGGTGGTATTTGGATGGGGAGGTTGGACCGAGGGAAGGTTTTTTGAGGATAGGTGGGACTAGTGCGTGTTTAAGGGATGAGGGAAATATACCAGTGCTGAGGGAGAGATTGAAAATATGTGTGAGTATAAAGGTAAGGGTAGAAGAGAGGGAGGGGAGTAGTTGTGAGGGGATGGGATCGAGGGGACAGGTAGTGAGGTGAGAGGGCAGTATAAGTACAGAAACTTCTTCCTCAGTAGCATGGGCAAAAGAGCTACATTTATGGGTATGTGGGTTTGGAAGATTTCGAGCTGTTGGGAGACTGGTAGTGTGTTGAGAAATCATTTCATTTCTGAAAGAATCAATTTTGTTGATGAAGTGGTTGGCAAAATCTTGAGCTGACATAGAAGTTGTAGTAGGAGGTGGGGGTGGGTGAAGAAGAGTAATGAAAGTGGAGAACAGTTGTTTTGGATTTGAAGAAATAGTAGAGATAAAAGTAAAGAAATAATCATGCTTAGAGGGGTTAAGGGCAGAATAGTAGGAGATCAAGATGAACTTGTAGTGAAGAAAGTCAGCTGAACTACGAGATTTTCTCCAGCAGTACGGGAGCATCTGCGTAGGTAGCGTGTCAGAGGAGTATGCCAGGACTGAGGGTCCGATTTCCGAGCTATGGTAGGAGGGGCTAGATTGTCAAGGACCAATGTAAGGGTGGAATTGTAGTGGCAGATAGATTGGTCAAGGCAGGAAAAGCAGGAAAAGGAGGAGATGGAAGATAGCAGAGGTTTGAGAGAGTTTGAGAGATTTCTCTGATTGTTCTGTAGCATGTTTCCTTCCCAGTGCTCTCAAAGGGGCCTATTTATCAAGTTCCGTATGGAGCTTGATGCCCCGTGTTTCTAGTGAGCCTTCAGGCTCGCCAGAAACACAAGTTATAAAGACCGCTGCTCCATAACCTGTCTGCCTGCTCTGAGGCGGCGGACAGACATTGCCGGAAATCAACCCGATCCAATATGATTGGGTTGATTGACACCCCCTGCTAGATTGGCCGCAAATCTGCAGGGGGCGGTATTGTGCCAGCAGTTCACAAGAGCTGCTGGTGCAATGATAAATGCCGAGAGCGTATGCTGTCGGCATTTATCGATGTGCAGCGGACATGATCCGCAATATCGGAACATGTCCGCTCGCACGTTCTTAAATAGGTCCCAAAATCTTTTATTTATTGTTTTTATTACAAATCATTGATTATCATCTAGTGAGGAGGCAGAACCTCTTCCTGTGTTTGTGGCCTCTGTTTTTGAGACACATATAAGAAAAAATTGTTTGAGATAGGGGGCAAAAGATTTATCTGTATGAGCAGAACAAATGTTAAATACGCCACTGGGTGAGTTCATTTTAGGGTGTTAGTGTTCTTAGGTGTTTACGCTTTTCTAGATTTTAGAAGTTTATTAGTTTACATCTATCTATTCCAAATGCCATAAAACTATATACCCACTTATTAACAAGTATAAGGAAACTGATTTATGGTACAGTAGGTATGAATTGTTTATCCTACGTTGCTTTTGACTTCATTTATGTAAAGTCATAGGCCTAGCTTACGTATTGTAAATGTGAATTGGTATTACAAGTCATGTGCAGTGCAAACGCAACCTCACGTTCGCATTGCCTAAAAGCATTGCACTTATAAGAGCGCTCTTCCGTTGGCTCCAATGGGAGCCTCATTTTCATGCTGTGAGACACGGCAAGCCACATAGCGCTGGGGGCAAATTGTGCGGTGTTAGGCACAAAATAAAAATATATATGAATATATACATATCTATTTATGTGTTTATATGTGTATATACACATATTAACACATAGGGGCCGATTTATCAAGGCCCGAATAGAGTTAAAGGGACAGTCAAGTCCAAAAAACCTTTCATTTTTCAAATAGGGCATGTAATTTTAAACAACTTTCCAATTTACTTTTATCAATAATTTTGCTTTGTTCTCTTGGTATTCTAGTTGAAAGCAAACCTTGTAAGGCACATATGATAATTTCTAAGCCCTTGAAGGCGCCTCTATTTTATTTACTTTTCACAGCAGGGGAGAGCTAGCTCATGTAGGCCATATAGATAGCATTGTGATCACGCCCGTGGCTAGTGGCAGACACTGCACTAATCGGCTAAAATGCAAGTCAATAGATAATAACTTAAAGTCATGTGATTAGGGGCGGTCAGAAGATGCTTAGATACAAGTTAGTCACAGAGGTAAAAAGTGTATTAATATAACAGTGTTGGTTTTGCAAAACTGGGGAATGGGTAATAAAGGGATTATCTATCTTTTTAAACAACAAAAACTCTGGTGTTGACTGTCCCTTTAATTGCAGCTGTTTCTGCGCGAGCCTTTAGGTTCGCTGGAAACAGGAGTTAAGAAGCAGAGGTCTTAAAACCACTGCTCCTTAACTCGTACGCCATCTCTGAGGCGGAGGACAGCAATTAGCGGAATCGGATACGATCGGGTTGATTGACACCCCCTGCTAGCAACCGATTGGCCGCGAATTTACAGGGGGCGGTATTGCACAAGCATTTTCAAGAGAATTGTTCGTGCAATGATAAATGTCAACAGCGTATGCTGTTGGGATTTATCAATGTATTTTCATTGTGTGGACAGATCATGTCCGTCCGCACAATGATAATTTGTCCCCATAAACATACAGTACATGTATATATTCGTATACATATATATTTAGAGTAAAAACATGGTCCTCTATTCACCTCTATGTAAAAGCACTTTCAGTGCCGTTTTTCTTCTAACACCCCACATCCCCTCACTTTAACCCCTTATAACTGCTTTGTGCAGATTTTATATTAATAAAAATAGATGATCATCTTTATTTTTAATTTTACAGAACTCTTCTCTTTATTTTGGAGGCAATCAGGGCAACTTTTAATTTTTAACCAGAGGGTCTGACCTCTGGTTTATTGTTCTTAGCCCAAAGTGAAACCGCCACTGAAACTTGCGGGAGCATTAGCCAGCAGCTTGTAATGGCCGGTTATCTAACGTGCTCCTGTAAAAGGGCAAATTTGCCCCTTAACAAGCACACATTTATATAGTGCTCCACTCGTAATCTACCCTTGCTGTATAAATTATTGTTTAAAAATTTGATGCCAAGGTTGCCCAAACCTTTTTTATATTGGGAGCCAGACACTATAGGTCGCTTGTCCAGGGGCACATTACATTATGATCACTATTATGCTAATAATAACAGTTAAATAAAACTAGGTCATAAGTGCGTTTTTTAGTTAAAGGGACTTAAAGCATTTTTAAATTGTAATACAATTGTTTTTTTAATATTAAAAGAACTAATCTATCATCTATCTGTGTTTCCATCCATCTGTCTATCTATCTATCTATCTATCTATCTATCTGTCTGTCTGTCTGTCTGTCTGTCTGTCTGTCTGTCTGTCTGCCTCTCTGTCTGTCCCCATCCGTCCGTCTGTCTGTCTATCTATCTATATCTGTCTGTCCATCCGCCTGTCTGTCTATCTATCTATCTATCTATCTATCTATCTATCTATCTACCTGTCTGCCTGTCTGCTTGTCCACCCCCCTCCGTCCTTCTGTCTGTCTATCTATCTATCTATCTATCTATCAATCATCTATCTTTCATTGATAAACCGCTATCCTTGTTCTGTATAATAATGTATGAATGTGCTTTGCATTTGGACTCAATTATATCATACAAGTGGCAAAATATAAACAATTTTACAAGACAAAGAGCTGATACAGGGTTTCTACTGAATGACACAATGTACAATGTCCCCCTTTCAGTTAGTTCATGTCGGTGAGTAGCTAGTAGGGCCACTTAGCACCTTTCAGTAATTAGGATATGGGCATAAAACACAAGTAGGTCACAGCCCTTTCACTCTGTATAGGTTGTATTTGTTATTCTTTTCTCACTATATAATTTAATTTGCACTAACACAGTGTAATTCTTTGTAGCCCAATAACTTCTGCTGTGCGTCTCTGTAGCTGGTAATTAATGCCACATGGGTAAAGGTTAGCGGAAGGCCCTAAAGCGCTCGGCTACTGAGATACACAAACTTCCCCTCATAAAAATCTAATATTTAGACCCCTGAAATACAGGTACAACGTGTTGTCAGATCCTTAACCCCTTCACATCATGAGAAGCAAAACTAGGAAAACAGTAGGAGGTTTGTGTTCAGTAGTTATGAATGAGAAATTCATTTCCCACCCTATACAAATACAGGAATAAAAAAGGTTTTATAAAAATTAATATTTATGTAATGAATTAATTATACACACACAGTATATAAATACACACGTACATATAGACACATATATAAATACACACATACATATAGACACATACAGTATATAAATACACACATACATATAGACACATACAGTATATAAATACACACATACATATAGACACATACAGTATATAAATACACACATACACATAGACACATATATAAATACATACATACAATTTATACAATTTATACACACACATATATAAATACACACATACACATAGACACATATATAAATACACACATACAATGTATACACACACAAATAAATACACACATATATAAATACACACATAAATATACACACACATATAGACACACAATTGTATACACACATATAAATACACACATACAGTATATAAATACACACATACATATAGACACATATATAAATACACATACACATAGACACATATATAAATACACACAGAACATTTATACACACACACAAATAAATACACACATATATAAATACACACACATATAGACACACAATTGTATACACACATATAAATACACACATAAATATACACACACATATAAATACACACACATAGACAAATACACACAGAACATTTATACACACACACAAATAAATACACACATATATAAATACACACACATATGCACACGTGTATACACATACATACACATAAATATACATATACACACGTGTATACACATACATACACATAAATATACATATAAATACACACGTGTATACACATACATAAACATAGATACGCATATAAATTTACACATGTGTATATACACACACATACACATACGTATAGACACATATACATACAGACATACAGAAACATGCATATTTATGCACACACATACACACACAAATACATACACATATACACACATACACATATACACACATACACATATGTATATACACATATATATACAGAAACACACATATGTATGCACACACATACACACATACACATATACATACAGACATACAGAAACATGCATATGTATGCACACACATACACGTATACACACATACACATATACCTACAGAAACACGCATATGTATGCACACACATACACATATACACATATACCCATATACACATATACCTACAGAAACACACATATGTATGCACACACATACACATATACACATATACACATATACACATATACCTACAGAAACACACATATGTATGCACACACATACACATATACACACAGAAACATGCATATGTATGCACACACATACACGTATACACACATACACATATACCTACAGAAACACGCATATGTATGCACACACATACACATATACACATATACACATATACACATATACCTACAGAAACACACATATGTATGCACACACATACACATATACACACAGAAACATGCATATGTATGCACACACATACACATATACACATATACACACATACACATATACCTACAGAAACACGCATATGTATGCACACACATACACATATACACATATACACATATACACATATACACATATACCTACAGAAACACACATATGTATGCACACACATACACACATACACATATACACACAGACATACAGAAACATGCATATGTATGCACACACATACACGTATACACACATACACATATACCTACAGAAACACGCATATGTATGCACACACATACACATATACACATATACCTACAGAAACACGCATATGTATGCACACACATACACATATACACATATACACATATACCTACAGAAACACACATATGTATGCACACACATACACACATACACATATACACACAGACATACAGAAACATGCATATGTATGCACACACATACACGTATACACATATACACATATACCTACAGAAACACACATATGTATGCACACACATACACACATACACATATACACACAGACATACAGAAACATGCATATGTATGCACACACATACACGTATACACACATACACATATACCTACAGAAACACACATATGTATGCACACACATACACACATACACATATACACACAGACATACAGAAACATGCATATGTATGCACACACATACACGTATACACACATACACATATACCTACAGAAACACGCATATGTATGCACACACATACACATATACACACAGAAACATGCATATGTATGCACACACATACACACATACACACAGACCTACAGAAACACGCATATGTATGCACACACATACACGTATACACACATACACATATACCTACAGAAACACGCATATGTATGCACACACATACACATATTCACACAGAAACATGCATATGTATGCACACACATACACACATACACATATACCTACAGAAACACGCATATGTATGCACACACATACACGTATACACATATACACATATACACACAGAAACATGCATATGTATGCACACACATACACATATACACACATACACATATACACACATACACATATACACATATACACACAGAAACATGCATATGTATGCACACACATACACACATACACATATACCTACAGAAACACGCATATGTATGCACACACATACACATATACACACATACACATATACACACATACACATATACACACATACACATATATACACACAAATATAAAAGCACACACTGCACATACACACATATACATATATATACAGAAACACGCATATGTATGCACACACATACACACATACACATATACACACATATATACAGAAACACGCATATGTATGCACACACATACACATATATACACATACACATATATACACACAAATATAAAAGTACACACTGCACACATACACATATACACACATACACATATACACATACATAAAGAAACACGCATATGTATGCACACACATACACACATACACATATATACACACAAATATAAAAGAACACACTGCACATACACACATATACATAAAGAAACACGCATATGTATGCACACACATACACACATACACATATATACACACAAATATAAAAGCACACACTGCACATATACACATATACACACATACACATATACACACATACACATATAAACACATACACACATATACATAAAGAAACACGCATATGTATGCACACACATACACATATACCTACAGAAACATGCATATGTATGCACACACATACACACATACAAATATACACACATACACACAGAAACATGCATATGTATGCACACACATACACATATACACACATACACACATACACATATACACACATACACATATACACACATACACATATACAAATATACACACATACACATATAAACACAAATATAAAAGCACACACTGCACATACACACAAATTGTAACAAATTGATATTTAAATTGGGTGAAATAAATGCATAGTAAGTGGGGTAATAGTGAGCAGAGCAATGCTGTATAACTTTGGATATTATTTTAAGGCAGAAAAGATCTGAATAATAAAAATAACCGCGTGTGATTTGTGACTTGCAGCATTTCTTGCTGTGACTCGCACAGACCCACAAAGATTTGAATATGTGATAAGACACAAATTGTGATATGTTTTATGCCACTTGTGCTGGTCACTGTTTCACCCTAACCTCTCTCCCAGTGTGACAACTCACACCTAATCTGTCACCATGTTCCTGATGTGTGTGAGGCCCATGGCAAAATATACATTAGAGACAAACACACTGTGAGATTAGGAAATACTTAAAGCTTTCAGTGTTATTTGCTCAGATGTAGGGGAAGCGGCATTAAACACCACTTGTCATTTGAGTTGCTGCATTTGTGAGTTACTGATTTTGCTTTTTGACTCCTAGGGAACGTGCGACTGTAAAGGGGAAGGAGTTAATATGATTCTTCATTCTGGATACAAAAGAGAATGTGATGTTTTGTTGTAATCTAAAGTTAGCTGATGCAACAGAAACTGTTGTTTTTACCTTGTCAGTGAATTTATAAACAAAACAAGTTATCATGGGATATACCTGCAAGGGGTGTCCCAGGGCAGTGTATGCTTGTCTGTGTAAAACTGTCTATAAAACACAGGAGATGAACACATAAACCTCATCATACTTAGTGCACACAAGGTCCCCAGCTCAGAACCTGTCTGCTTTGTCTGTGTAAAACTGTCTATAAAACACAGGAGATGAACACATAAACCTCATCATACTTAGCGCACACAAGTTCCCCAGCCCAGAACCTGTCTGCTTTGTCTGTGTAAAACTGTCTATAAAACACAGGAGATGAACACATAAACCTCATCATACTTAGCGCACACAAGGTCCCCAGCTCAGAACCTGTCTGCTTTGTCTGTGTAAAACTGTCTATAAAACACAGGAGATGAACACATATACCTCATCATACTTAGTGCACACAAGGTCCCCAGCTCAGAACCTGTCTGCTTTGTCTGTGTAAAACTGTCTATAAAACACAGGAGATGAACACATAAACCTCATCATACTTAGCGCACACAAAGTCCCCAGCTCAAAACCTGTCTGCTTTGTACAGTGGCCAACAGGCAGCTTATGTTCTGCTTGTGTAGTCATTGCCTGACGGATCTGTCTGAGAAGGAGATAGGTTAAAGGACACCCTAGGCAAAACTAAACTTTCATAGTTCAGCTAGAGCATACCAATTTAAAGGAACAGTCAAGTCAAAATTAAATTTTCATAGTTTAGTTAGAGAATATATATATATATTTTTTTAAATTGTAATTTTTATTGTTTTTTTGTAACAAAAGAGAAAGAGATACAACAGCTGTACGAGACAATCGTACATCGAATGTAAATACACTAAGACAAGAAGAATAAGCAATACAATCTTGACGTTAATACCTATTCAAAAAGGATACCGATATCTCAATGAGAAATGAGGTAACATTGGGAAAGGGATGAAGAAAAGAAAGAAAAAGGGGGAGGGGCTAGGAGACCTTTAGGGGAGGGGGGTGGGTCATGGGAGGAGCCAGATCGGGCATACAAGAATAAGGCCATCAGTTCTGCTAAAGTGTTTAGGGGTATTCTTTCACCTAAGTATCAAAACTAGGGAGCCAGAGAGTGTCGAACCTACTTTTCCACTCAGACCAGATTAATTAAAAAAAGTCGGACCTACCAGAGGCATAGTAAATGTTTTTCTCCATGGAGTATATGTAGGCCATAGTAGATACAATATCCGACCAGGCTGGGGGAGGGATCTTTTCCAGGATATCGCTATATTGAGTTTAACTGCAGATAAGAGATAGATACCTAGGGAGCCATAGTGTTTGGGTAGTTTACATGTGCCTAAGTGGAATAGGGCCATCTCGGGGGTTCTAGGAAGGTTGATACCTAAGCTAGTTAGTGTAGAAAAGCATTTGTTCCAGATGGGCTTGAGCCTAGGACAGCTCCACCAAATGTGGATCATGTCACCTATATGTGAGCAGTCCCTCCAACAAGTGGGGGAGGCCTCAGGAAAAATTTCTGCGAGTCGAGCTGGGACATAGTACCAATGCGTGAGTACCTTTATATAGGTTTCAAGAATTGTAATGCAATGGAGGGTTTTCTTCGTTAATAAAAGTGTGCATTGCCACTCTGTGAGGGGTACCGTGAAGTCTAACCTCCGTTCCCATTTTTGAATATGTTGGGCTTTATCAGCTGGAGCAGCTCCTTCCATAAGGGTGTAGTGTAGGGATAATGGTTTGCCCAGCCAAAGCCCCTGTTGCCATCTAGCTTCCCATATGGTAAGTTGCCGGGGCAAAGCGGATTTGAAACCCCATCTTGACAGGAGGCTAATGACCCTTGAATATTCAAACTTCATATACGATGGGGTGGATGGGGAGACATCAAGTTGGCTATAGGGGGAAAAGGCTACCTGAGGTGAAGTAGACCAAAGGTCCGCCACTCGTAACACCTAGCCTAGCCAAGGCGGTCGGGTGTGAGTCAGGTAGGCCTGACAGGAGGCCGGCCATAGAGGTAATTGGCGACGGGTGGGGGAGCTACCTTAGGATTATGTCGCAGGCGGTCCCAGGTAAACAGGCATTCCCGAATAATCTGGTTTATGGCTCCTAGGTTCCTTCTACAGTGGGGTGGCATCCATATTAGGTCCCTCAAAGCGAGATTATGTGGTAAGGAGGCTTGTTCGATTGTCCTCCATTTACAATCAGACCCCTTGACTCCCCATTGGGAGATGTGTGTGAGCATAGCGGCATCCGCATACCTAAAAATAGAGGGGGAGGCCACTCCTCCATGCATTCTAGGATATTGTAGAATGTTGTGGGCTACTCTAGGAGGTTTACCCTGCCATATGTACTTAGTACAAGCACTTTGGAACTGGATAATAAGGGTTCTGGGCACCCTGATTCAGAGGCAGCGTAAGGCATACGTAAACTTAGGAAGGTAGCTCATTTTTAAGGCCACTATGCGGCCTAACCAGGAGACGCATTTGAAGTTCCACTTCGAAGGCAGGGACCGAAGCTCGGCTAATAAGGGTTTAAAGTTATCATCAATAATTTGGGGAATGAGTTGGACAGTTTAACACCGAGATGAGAGATGAATTTATGACTAGGGATAAACTTGTATTTTTCACATAGGCTTCTGGAAACCTCCTCAGGGAACCCAGATGTGAATAATTCCGATTTTGAGTGATTTAACTTATAGTATGACATGGCGCTAAACGTTTCAAGAAGGGACAAGAGCCTCGGGATCTCTCTCAAGGGTCTGGAAAAAAACAGAGTGGTATCATTGGCAAATAGGGCCACTTTATGGACCGTACCATGGAGGGTAATTCCCGATATGTCCTTATTCGCTCTGATCGCCGCGGCCAAGGGCTCCATGGCCAGCGCAAACAGGATCGGGGAGAGGGGGCAACCTTGTCGGGTACCATTGGTGATAGAGAAGGGGGTGGGATCAAACCCCAATCCTCTCACTGAGGCTACTGGGGAGGAATACAAGGCCTTCACTGCAAGTATGATTTGCGTGGAGAACTGGAAGTTCTCTAGGACCCGCCAAAGGTACTCCCATTGGACGCGGTCAAAGGCCTTCTCAGCATCAAGAGAAAGCACCGCGAGCGGCCTACCTAGCCTCTTGGCTTCTAGGAGGATGTCAAGGAGCCTCCTGGTGTTATCCGGGCCCTCTCTCCCTGCGATGAAGCCGACTTGGTCGGGGTCAATAAGTGTTGGTAGTAGTTTCGCTAACCGGTTTGCTAGAATTTTGGCATATATTTTGACGTCAGTGTTGATAAGCAAAATGGGTCGGTAATTAGCGCAAAGAGTTGGGTCTTTATTGGGTTTAGGGATAGTGACGATAGAGGCCTCCAAGAATTCCCTGTCAAATTTCCCTGTGGACATTGCCCTATTAAAAAATCTGGTGAGTATAGGGACAAGTTCTTCTAGATATGTCTTATAAAAAATAGCCGTAAAGCCATCTGGCCCAGGGGCTTTAAGAGACTTCAGTTTCTTAATGACCTGCTTGACCTCTTGACCAGTGATCGGGGTGTCAATACACTCTATATGGGTTTTGTCAAGGGTGGGGGTTTTAAGGATTGAAGGAATGAGCTTATGGCTTCCGAGGGGGCCTGCCCGGGTGTCGTCGCGTCGCCTATGTTATAGAGTTCAGAATAGAACTTATTAAACTGTTGGCCAATTAGGGAGGGGAGTCTAAAAGATTGTGTGCCCTGTTTAATCTCGTGGATGCGGGAGGCGCCCGTACGCTGCCTAATTTTGTTGGCGAGTAAAGAATCTGCTTTATTACCCTTGGAATACATGACATGTTTCAAACGAAGGAGATTGGATTGTGTCCTGTAGAATTCTAGCTGACAGATGTGCCGCCTAATATCATCCACCTCAGATTTGTATGTCGCGGGATCTAAGGCCCGTCATTGGGTTTCAAGAACCCGCAGTCTACAGTGTCCCTGGGATAGGGAGAGGCCTGCTTGACTCTTGAGGTGGGCCTGCTTGAGGATAAAGAGGCCTCGAAGGGTGGCCTTAAACGCTCCCCATATTGTGTTGTCGCTAACATCTGGGGTATCGTTTATCTGGAGGGTGAAGCGGATCTCCTTCCTGATCTCCTCCCTGAAAGGGACATCTGAAAGGAGATGGTGCAGCAGCTTCCATGGGGCCCTAGCCTTAGTAGTGTGACTGGAATCTATATCTAGGATGACAAGGTCATGATCCGACCATGGGCAGGAATGTATGCTCGCGGAGCGGATCAGATCCAGATCCGTAGGGTGGCAGAAAGAATAGTCCAACCTAGAGAATGTGGAGTGTGGTGGGAGAAGTGGGTAAAGTCTTTGTCTAAAGAATGTAGGGACCTCCAGATATCAAAATAAGCAAACTGGAACATGAGTTCCCTGAATCTACGACTGGTTGGGTCGTGACTGGAAGTGAGTTTCTTAGAAAGGCTAGTCTTCCTATCTAGCTTCCCATCCCACACCATATTTAGGTCACCTGCAAGTATTACCTTGCACTGTTTAACTTTATCAACATGTAGGAGAATTTTCCTTAGGTACCTAGGCTGGAGTGAGTTCGGAAGGTAGACTGAAACCAGAGTGTATGTGACGTGGTCTAGGTTGCATATAAGAATGAGGTATCTGGCCTGGGGAACTCTAAATATAAGAAGGGGCTCATAAGCCAAGCTTTTGTGTATTAGGATGGCTACTCCTCTGGCTTTTTTGGTAAAGGAAGACACCTCAAAAACCGGGTAATCTCTAGACGTGTGGAGGGGAGGGGAGTCAGCTAGCAGATGCGTCTCTTGGAGAAAAGCTACATCCGCTCCATGATGGCGCAAGGAGCGGGATAGAAGGCATCTCTTGCCTACAGTATTAAGGCCTCTGACATTATGGGTAAGGAACCCGAGGGAGGCCATTTAGGAACCTTTTACAAGGATGGAGGAGAGGGGAGGGATTAGAAACTGGGAAGGGGGGAAGAGAGATGGAGGGAAGCAAGTGGAAGTAGTCTACCTATGTGGGGCCCTAGGATGGGCACCAAGAGTTGGGGGGGGAGCTAACACTGTCTGAAAGGTAGAGGGACTAGTGTGGGTAGCCCCGCTCTTCTGCAAAAAGTAATGTAACATAATAAACATAAGAATACTCAAACTCTAACTAGAGCTAGTTGCAATAACATTAATCAAGTAAGTGAACAACAATATATGAGAATAACATTGGTAGCTAAGTATAATGCAATATCCTCAGGTAGGTGAGGCTTGAGGCCTCTGAATGTGGTCAGGGGGGTTAGGTTTTGGTCGCTTCGGCCTCTGTTCTTTGAGAGACCACTCTGGAGCTGTGACCCGCAATCTGGAGCGGACCTCTTGCTGATTATCAGGGGCGGCTTGAAGACCCCAATTGGCCACTAGGGTGCCCCCATAGAGGGAGAGGACACTATGTGGGTTTGGTTGTCCCTGGTCACAATCAATTTAGTGGGGAATCCCCACCTGTATTTGACCCCTGCTTTCCTCAGTTGAGTGGTGATTGGGGCATAAAGTTTCCGCTGTTGCAAAGTATGGGAAGAGAGGTCAGACAGGAGCTGAATATCTTTAAAGTTATCAGGTAGGGTAGGTTTGCTGTATGCCGCCTGCATCAACCGGTCTTTGAAGGTAAAGTGATGGAAGCAAACCACCACATCCCTTGGCCTGTCTGATGATACTGAACGTGGCCTGAGAGCCCTGTGAGCCCTTTCCATGGCGTGCATGTTGCCCTCCAGCGGGCCCAAGAATGCAGTGAACAAGGAGATGAGGTATTCCTGTAAGTTACCCGTGGCAACCGTCTCCGGGATGCCTCTGAGCCTGATATTGTTCTTCCTGGCCCTGTCCTCCATATCCGCTAGCTTTAGCTCAAGTTGGGAGATTTGTTCGGCCAGATTTTCCGCATAGGATAGCAGGTTCAAATGATCAGTAGCCAGATCGTCTTGTTGTCACTCGAGAGAGTCCACTCTATCGTCTATTTCCAAAATTTATTTTTTAAGTTCAGCTGAGCTTCTCTGGATCTCAGTGGTAATAGATTTGGTCTGAGCTGCAAGCAGTTTCTGTAGTGTACTTTCAGTAATGTAATGATTGAGGTGGGCGGCTGACTGAGAGCTCGATTGGGAACCCTCATCTTGCGACTCGGGATCCCTAACTTCCTTGTTCTCAGGAGTAGGCATTTTGCGTGGCTGAGAGAAATGATCCAGAAAAGTATGTTTTGAAGCCGCTTGGGACTTGGTATTTTTCTGGCAGAGTGCGACATACTTGGCAATGTAAGAGAACCAAATGGTGGTTCGTAAATTTACAGTGAAGGCCCACCCTGACCACTTATACACAGATGAGTCGTTAGATCACTGGACTAGTTACATAGACAAATAAAGTTACCTAGATTATCTCATAAGCTAAACTTCAACATTTAGTTAGAACATTGACGGCAAATGGTACACTATAAGAGTGGGGCCAGCACAGCCCTCAAACATAAATTATACCTGGTACATGATATTTAACATATACATTAACGATAGAAAAGGCCCAACGAGTGGACCATCAGATGGTGGTTGTAGCTGCCCCTGAGAGCCCCCACGCACCTCGGGGAGGGGGGGATACGACCAGTAGGAAGGGGAAAGGGAAGTGGAAGTGACCAGCCCAGACAAGCTGGGCCGGAAAGGTGGAAGTGCGAGGGGGACCAAAGCAACCAGTCCCGTTCAGTGAGACTCACAGGTGGACCCCAGTAAATATAATGTAGGAGAGACAGGGAATAGTATAAACTGATATTTGGAGTAATACTAGATATGGCAGGCCCTGCAAATGGTTAGGACAAAATGGTGGAAAAACCAAAATTAACTGCAGAAGTGGTTTCAAAGTGCAATGGGGGGGCTGGGAGCACTAATATGGCTTAGGGGAAAAAAAGGGGGGAATCAGAGCTAATCAAGGTCCAATAATCAGGGAAAGGGGATACAGCCCAGAGGAAGGGAAAAGGGGAAATGGAAATAACCAGCCTAGACTAGCCAGGCCGGAAAGGGGGAGTCTTGAGGGATTACACCTTAAGCATACACTTATCTACTTAACAACTATAACCATTACTGCAGAGAGTACCTAGAAGAAATTGATATGGTTAGGCAAACAACAAAGCAGTACAGCACTCCACTTTGGGTTGGGAGCCCAAAGACACATAAGCTGACACAGCAGCTACATTTTGCAGAATAAGTAGTCAAGCTGATGCAGTAAAAAGACCATACAGGGGGTCAAAAGTAGTAGTTTTGGTAGTGGCTGTGCGCGTGGGTCAGGAGCACAGGGCTCCAAGGTATCCACAGAGGACTGTTAGGCTGTGAGGTATGGTGTGGGTTTAAATATCAAAGGTGGGTGATGTAAGTGCTGGCAATCTAACCAGAGTATTAAATTAAATCCCCTGCCAGAAAGGAAATTGTAGGTTTTGTTGCAATCCTCGTAAAGAGGGGAAAGGGTTTAGATAATCAGACCAGCAATGTGGGTGCTGCACGCCTGGCAGTAGACCCATGCACACAGATATCTAGGTGACAATCAGAAGGTTCTGTAATGGTGCCCCTTATTTTAGTTGGTCCCCACCAGTTCCAGAGAGTTGGAGCAGGTTGCTATAGGTAGGAGATGATAAGGGAACAAAGTCTAGCTCCAGCGGCAGGGTTAAGAATACCCCAAGCACATAGAAATATAGGGAAAGTTATTAGCCTTATATGTTGGCTAGCAGGCGTCTTATATATTAGGTATGCGCAGTCTACGCACCGGGATCCAAGGTTGTAACTAGATGTGTCAAATATATTGATTATTTCTTACCCGGTCTATAGGAGGGTATACAGCGATGAAGAGCTGAGCAGAACTAAACTCAGCTGCAGGGATCTCTCCGTCAGCTTGTCGGTGCTCCTGGTCCAGTGCAAAGATGAAGGGCCCAAGATGGCGGGTGTTCGCGCCTTTTTTTGCAGACTGAGCAACAGAAAGGCCCGGCCAAGTTTTCCCTGAGTCTCTAGATCCCAGATGCTCTGTCCAGGTCCCCAGCACCAACTGCTATGTGAGGAGTTGTAGAGGGTAAGTGGCCCACCTCCGATGCTCACCGCACCAGGATCGCTGAGAGTTCTGGATGCGCCTAGGCAGGCCGCCCGGTCAGAAGTCGACCTCTCGGGTTCAGCAGGCACTAGCAGTTGAGCGCACCAGAGCGGAGCCCCAACCCTCCAGTGCGGCGCTGGTGTGCGATGGCTGGTAGCAAGCGAGGGCTGTCAATTTGCAGCAACAGGCACTCCGGCGCGGAGCCCCGACCCTCCGGAGCAGGAGGACAGCTGCAGTCACAGGTTGAGGTGAGGCTTAGGGTCCGTTCGCGTCAGCCGATACCTTCTGGGGCAATGGTAGAATTGAATGGGCTATGCAGAACGGTCTTAGCAGGCTTAGATGGTAGTTGGATGTCCCGGAGTGGATCCCCAGCCCTCCGGGAGAAAGCCGGTGCCAGCCTGACCTCTCCTCCACCGCTGAAGGCCCCGCTCACAGCACTGCAGTTAGTGAGCTCTGGGTTAGCAATTAAAGCAGGTAGGAAAGATGAAGCAGGTCACCCTGCAAAGATAAAGTGTCCACCTCCAAAAAACAGCAGTTAAGCGGTCCTTAGTTCTAGAAAATAACATTTAATAGAGCTCTTTTTATTGTTTAGCTTCAGGAGCTTAGTACACACACGTCTAGTCAGCTCAGTGGCTAGCTCCACCCCCCAGAGAATATAATTTAAAAGGACAGTCAAGTCAAAATTAAACTTTCATAGTTCACTTAGATCATACCATTAAAAAAAAAAGCCCTTTGTAATTTACTTCCATTATATAAATGTGCACATATTTTAAATGCACACTTTCTGAGGCACCAGCACATACTGAGCATGCACAATAATTTCCAGTATAAACGTATATGAGTTTTCTGATTTGCTGATGGCTGTCACATGATACAGTTATTTGCACACTTTCTGAGGCACCAGCACCTACTGAGCATGTGCAACAATTCACAGTATATAAGTATATGAGTTTTGTGATTGGATGATGGCTGTCACATGATACAGGACTAGGACACTGAGATGGCTGTTTGAGAACCTTGAGATGTTGACCTTTTGTAGGCCTTTCACTATCCTGTACCTCATAATCCTCAGTGTACACTGCGTTAGTCTAATAATTGTCTATCACCTAGAAAGTAGAATGTTAATATCTCTGTTAAATACATTTTGTTGATGCTTGTTGACTCAGATCATTCATTCACTCCTCACATCCAGTCTATGGCCAATTTCTGCCATTTCCACATTAAAAAAGATCTCCACAATTTGCTTTTTCCTCACACAAGAAACAACCAAGTTTTTAATCCACCCCCTTATCATTTCCTGCCTTTACTGTTGCAACTCCGTCCTCTCTGGTCTCCCTAGCTGCCATATATCTCCCTTACAATCCATAATGAATGCCTCTGCCAGGATCCTCTTCCTTACACCTCACTCCTCATTTGCGGCACCTCTCTGCCAGTCCCTTCACTGGCTTCCTCTTGCCTCCAGAATTAAATACAAAATCCTGACATTAAAGGCTTTCAATAACACTGCTCCCCCTATATCTCAGACCTTGTCTCCAGATACTCTCCCTCCCATCCCCTTCGCTCTGCTTATGACCCCCTTCCCTCCTCCTCTCTTGTTACCTCTTCACATTCCCGTCTACAGGACTTGAGATTGGCCCCTATTTTATGGAACTCTTTGCGCTGACTCTCCCTAGTTTTCAACGTTCCAAGCTCTCATTAAAGACTGTTCAGGGATTCACACATTATACACTAACCTTTCTTACTTCAGTTCCTTCGAGACCAGCTATACTGCAAACCACCTTCATGTAGGGAGATCTACAACAGTTAACAACTCTTGGAAGGGCCCTCTACCCATTTGCTTCTAATAAATGCTACCTTATTATGTTATACCTTATTATTTATTACCTTATTATAATGTACTTTATTATTACCTTATTATATTATAATCTGTAGGCATTCTACAAATAAATAATGGTGATGATCTGACCTCAGTTAAATTCTGTGCACTTGGTATATTTGCAGACATGTTACCTTGTCATGTGATTGTGAGGCTGTGAGATACATGTGAGGTTTCTGGACAGTGAGATTCTCAGAACTCCTGACAAGAAATAGTATATTTCAGTATTTGAGATCTATATAAACAGACATGAAAGTCAAAGCTACATTTTCATGGTTCACAGAGAGGGTACAATTTTACAATTGCACACTACTGAGCATACCTCAGTATGCTATCTAGGAAAGGAGCTATATTTCAAGAGGATAATTCTACTCTTGGACAGGAGGCTAAAACCTGTAACTATCCTTGGAAATCTGGATTGTTGGCAAGTGTGGCACATTCCTGCATCCCACAACTGAATTTAGTAGGAAAACTAAATATATATGTTATTGTCATAGAAAAGCTGTCCACCACTTGGCTTATACAGTAGTATGTCCCTTTCCACAGCAAATAGACCTCACTGCAGATTTATCTTTATTTAAAATCAGATGAAAGTGTCTCTAGTGATAATATAGTAAATAATACTTAATCTCACTTGAAGTCATTCAATATAACATATTTTGTTCTGCAATAGTTAGTGACATGTAGGGTTGCCACCTCAGCCATGTTTTCCTGGACATTTATGAGATACACATGCTGCAGGGTGTGCAGGGAGGAACTTGTATTGTGTTTCTGGACAGCATTATTCATATTCCTCCCTGCACACCCTGCAGCATGTGTAACTTATACGTGTTCTGTATTTTAAGGGACAGGTGGCAACCCTAGTGACATGTAAGTGAGACACTGGGTGATGCCAGTCAAATGCTTCTGGTGTTAGAGATAAGGTGACAGTGACATAAAATCTATACATATCAGTAACATGCAGCCCATATCACACTTACACATTACCTGCGGAGACAGTCCTGTACCCGGTGATGCCCGGACGATCTGCATTAGTGTTGTGTAGTAACCAGTGGGTCTAAGTGTCAAGTACCTCTATACTAACAAGTTCATTTATTAAGTACAAAATGAGACAGTGATTTGAATCCCAGATTCTGACAAATATGCTTGTGAGTTTGAGGATTTATTTAACCCCTTAATGACAGTAATGTTATCTGTAGATTGCCTGTCGCAAAGGGCTTCTAGAGCTGTAACAGATGCAACTCACTGACTGAGACATACAGAAATAGTACGGTCTGTGAGTTATCAAACTCCTAGCAGCAGACAGACAATGCAAGGGGACATAATTAAGGGGTTAATATTAGTAATAAAAGGCCAAATCCTTAAAATGTTAGAAGTAGCTGTAAGAATGGCACAAACACATGCACACTCATGTACAAAAACATACACACACATAAATACATAAAAAAAACACTAGAAACCTAAATTTCTCAAATAGAGGAATCTATATAGGAGGTGCGCCAATAAAATAAACTAACGAGTATTCTATATTGTGGTACAAATAACCAACCAAACAATATTAATATTCGTGACAAGTGACTAACAATGTGAATAGTCAAAATAATGTGTTAATATTAACAACAAATGTTTATCATTGATATATAGAAAAATAATATATAAAAAAATAATAAATAAATAAATAATTTAAAGAATAAATGAAAAAGTCCCAAATCACAACAAGTGAGTGTCCATATAAATAACCAAAACAGGATCCCACGACGAATGGGGACAAAAGCAGCTCTCTCCAATATTGTGCAGAAAAATCAAAACAGTCCTAAAAGACAAAAAACGAGAGGCGCTCTTGGTGCAGCAAGTTCAAAGAATAGGATATACAACAAAGGATAAAATCCAGGTACTCACAAACAGGATTGCACATTCAGTGCAATAACGAACAAGCCGAAGCTTCTGAGCCGCTCGGCTGACTCTCTGTGGCTGTGACTGCTGGTGTCCAGAACGAGGCTCCACTTCCGATGCCGATCACCAATCAGGAACACCAACAGGGAGAAACACTGCGCCGTTGATACCTGTCGAAATAGACCCAACCAGGCGGGTATCACCAAAAAGGGGAAATAATTGAAAGTCCAGAGCGAGACTTAAAAAATCCAATACACTTTATTAAAATATATAAAAGTGTTGCTTAGCAACGCGTTTCTCGGCTTAGTGCCGTTTCATCAGGCTATTTTCTTACTCTAAGTCTTGCTCTATTTGAGCCCCTTCTAACCAATCAGCGGCAGAAAGTTTTGGCGCGCCTCCTATCTCGACACCATACATTGGTTAATACAGCCGTGGGCCAGTATCCAATCAAATCTAACAGTTGGAACACTCCTCTGAAATATCGGAGTATATACGTTTGCGTGATAATCGTAATAACCATTAGATTAGTTAGATGTTATTTATGTATGTAAATTACGTGTGTGCTCAACTAAAACTAAAGCGGTGTACTAAAATTACTACCCATAAACAAAAACCAATTGTAAACAAATGTCACTTTGAAATACTTATTCTAAATATTTAAACCTAACATACCTAAACTAACATCGTAAATATTGACAATTTATAACTAAGGTACAAATGACTGTTAAACTAAATTTATGCTATTACAATCTTAATGGTGAAAATATATATACATACACATTATATAACCACTGAGAAGTATTTAGCTGATAAACTAAAAATAATTATTTTAAACCTTATTGCCATTTATTCTATCTCTACTGATAAAAAAATTAATTAATTAGATGGATAGGATAAAATAACACTTATATATTAAAGAAAAAGATTACATAAATAAATTGATATACCACATAATAACTAATTATTGACACATACCCACTAAAGTACAAAGGAAATGAGGATATTAATTGTTCAGCCAAATATGTTATAACCATGGTGGGGTAAGAACTATAAGAGGACCACACTAAACCCTAAATTTAATAAAATTCAAACTAGTAACTCTACACAAAACTGGTGAAAGCGTTCCTGACTAAATCTAAAGTGTTTGGTGAAAGAATGTGATTGGTAGAAATACTTAATGATTAATAATGATAACAATGGATATGAGTGTATTAGTATCAATCATAGTGATACGTGTAGGTGTATGGAGCCAGCCAGCGTTATGTCAATATTAGTGATATTTAATGGCTTGTATGTGTGTAGTGTTAATATGTAAAATAATCATATATGAGTGGTGAAATGTGCTTGTGAAGATATGTGTTGCTTTATACTACTAGACTCTAAATACCAGCGGCCGGCCAAAACCAGCGTTAGGACCTTTTAACGCTGCTTTTGACGGCTAACACAGAACTCTAAATCTAGGCGTAAAAGTTCTTTATTGGAAAATAATAAAACAGCATAAAAGCTTGTATCCCAAGCATCTGGGGTAGAATAATAGGTCCTACGCGTTTCGGAAGCATCCTGCCTTATTCATGTACTTACAACTTAAGGTGTCAAAGCTCCTTAAATACACCTGAGTCCCCAGGTGTTAAACCCACTTGATGCTAATTTAAAGGGATATTACCTGTATTAAACAGGAGCACATTGAAACACAATCAACAGTGAAACATGGATAATTGACAATTATACATAGTCAAAGGTGAATAGAGAGTATGATATACCCCCATAACTGAAGCTCATGCACAAACATATATACATATATAAATCTACATATACCAGCATCTTAATTTGCATATAAATGTTACAACACAATGAAAATAATAGCTGCAGTGATAACAGCTGGCAAATAGATGCAAGTGCAAACATTAATTCTGATAATGATCATAGTGTGAAAATGAGCAAATGGTTAACCTGAACTAATAGCTGACACAAATTATTTACAATATAAATAGTGGGGGTAGTACGCTAATCAATGTGCATATCTATGCACATTAATATACGCCACACCTCATATCAGACCCCAATATTCATCAGAAGTAGAAGAATCATATTAGTCTATTATATCTAAAATTCAAAAAAGGAAAGTAACTGCAGTAACCTCAATGATGCCCAAAAGATGCCTCATACTTGTGCTGCTAATTCCCATCCAACATATAGGCCTCTAGTTATCAAGCCGTCAACCACAAATACGCTGGAATTCCACAGCGTATTTGTGGCGAGGCTGATTCGCCTTAGTTATCAAGCCCTACAGCCAGGCAAAAGTAGAATATAGTGACGTAACCTACGATCCACCGGACTCAGTCCGACACAGATCGATGGTTACGTCACTACAGATGTTCCGAACGCAAGTAGGAATCCCATTGATTCCTATGGGAGATGTCTGCACCTAACACCCTAACATGTACCCCTAAACACCCCTAATCTGCCCCCCCTACACCTCCGCCACCTACTTTATACATATTAACCCCTAAACCGCCCCTCCCGGACCCCGCCGCAACTAAATAAACTTACTAACCCCTAAACCGTTGCTCCCGGACCCCGCCTCAACTATAATAAATATATTAACCCCTAAACCGCTGCTCCCGGACCCCGCCGCCACCTACATAATACCTATTAACCCCTAATCTGCCGTCCCCTATACTGCCGCCACTATATTAAACTTATTAACCCCTAAACCTAAGTCTAACCCTAACACCCCCTTAACTTAAATATTATTTAAATAAATCTAAATAAAAATTACTATTATTAACTAAATTATTCCTATTTAAAAATAAATACTTACCTGTAAAATAAACCCTAAGATAGCTACAATATAACTAATAATTATATTGTAGCTATTTTAGGGTTTATATTTATTTTACAGGCAACTTTGTATTTATTTTAACCAGGAACAATAGTTATTAAATAGTTATTAACTATTTAATAACTACCTAGCTAAAATACTTACAAAATTACCTGTAAAATAAATCCTAAACTAAGTTACAATTAAACCTAACACTACACTATCATTAAATTAATTAAATAAATTAACTACAATTACCTAAAATTAAATACAATTAAATAAACTAAACTATAGTACAAAAAACAAACAAACACTAAATTACAGAAAATAAAAAAAGAATTACAAGAAGTTTAAACTAATTACACCTAATCTAAGCCCCCTAATAAAATAATAAAGCCCCCCAAAATAAAAAAATGCCCTACCCTATTCTAAATTACAAAGTAATCAGCTCTTTTACCAGCCCTTAAAAGGGCTTTTTGCGGGACATTGCCCCAAAGTAATCAGCTCTTTTACCTGTAAAAAAAAAATACAACCCCCCCAACATTAGAACCCACATACCCCTACTCTAACCCACCCAAACCCCCCTTAAAAAAACCTAACACTAACCCCCTGAAAATCTCCCTACCTTGAGTCATCTTCACTCAGCCGAGCCAAATTCTTCATCCAAGCGGGGCAAGAAGAGGTCCTCCATCCAGCCGAAGTCTTCATCCAAGCGGGGCAGAAGAGGTCCTCCATCCAGTAGAAGTCTTCATCCAAGCGGGGTCTTCTATCTTCATCCAACCGCGGCTCCATCCTGCAGACCTCTGATGCGGAATATCCTTCTGGTCCGACGGACTAACGACGAATGAAGGTTCCTTTAAGGGACGTCATCTAAGATGGCGTCCCTCGAATTCCGATTGGCTGATAGGATTCTATCAGCCAATCGGAATTAAGGTAGGAAAAATCGGATTGGCTGATTCAATCAGCCAATCGGATTGAAGCTCAATTCGATTGGCTGACCCAATCAGCCAATCGGATTGACCGAGCATTCTATTGGCTGATCAGAACAGCCAATCCGATTAGGATTACATGTCAAAACCTGATAGACATCAGTATCACTGAGTTGTCTCATAGCTTCCTGTATGTAACCTGTCCTATCTTGTACCACCACACTGCCCCCCTTGTCGGCTTGCTTAATTATAATTCCTTTTCCTAAGGCTGTCTAAGGCTAGTGACTGGGCTGCACTTAAATTGGGACGTGGATGACGACTCTCAGCAGAGAGCTTAATTAAGTCTTCCTCAATTCTGCGATGGAATACTTCCAGAAATGGCCCTCTCTCCCTAGTCGGATAGAAGACAGACTTGGGTTTGTAGCCACCATGTGTTACTTTAAGGAAAGACTCATCTATAGGGGTTTCCAAGGCAAGATCGTGAATATTAAGGTAATCACTTGCCTCATTGAAATCTACTAGGTCATATAGTTTAGGAAGATCTCCTACTCTCATCTCAGAATCATCTATTGTAACATTCACTCCTGTATCATTCTTCCAAAAGAATTTCTTGAGAGTTAAGTTACAAATCAATTTATTAACATCCACAATGGTGTTGAACAAATTAAACTTAGTGGTTGGTACAAATCCTAAACCTAGGCCTAGGACTTCAGTTTCATCCTCAGTGAGTGTGGTACTTGAAATGTTTATAATGCTTAGATTGCATATTTGTTGCGACCTCCTTGCATGAACCTTCCTGCTCCTCTGCCTCTTTGTCCTCTTCCTGCACTTCCTCCCCCCTCTCCTAAATTGTGGTCCCTGTGAAAAACCTGCTGTTCCCTATTGGCAGAACTAGGTTCCACATCATATGTAATGGGTCTGGATTCATTACCCTTAACTATTAAAAAATCCTGCCTCCTCTGTTCTAATTGAGAAGTCCCAGCTAGGTCAGCAGTGATTTTTTTAATTGAATTCCTAGTCACAATAGGATCTAAACGAATAATACTGTTTGTCTTAGCCCTAACTGTCTGTTCCATCTGTGTACTACGATGTGGGGGGAGAGAAATAGGAGGCAAACACAACTGTGTATCTGTTGTAGTTGATGTTTGAGATTCTGAGAAAGACACATGCTTGTCCGATGGGTATGTTATATTCCTACCTCTAGATCTGGACCTATTTTGTGTTGTATTATTACGTGTGTGCCATGTGTAAACTCTGTTATGTGCAGTGTATTCACTATCCCTCAAAAAACGCTCACCCGGGTTGGAGTTCAACTTCCAGGTTTGTGCTGAGGAGCGTGCTGAGGAGCGTGTTGCTTGAGAGGCTGGCTGAGTGACAACCCTGTATAGGAGTTGAGGAACGCTCCGGATTAACAGGAGTTTGACCCGCAACCGCATTGTGGAGCCCTGCATACACTACTTTCATACAGCCTGCCGGGTGAGTTTTCTCTACCTTGAACTATTGTCGTATACTGTCTGGAGCTGTAGAGGGGGACGTAACTGTTCGCTTACAGTTATAAATAGGTTACTAGAGTGTGCAGCCAATGGCTGTGTGGAATATAACAGTGTACTGCATTTCTAACAGGACCTAAAAAGCTCACAATTTCAGAATGAAATTACAGGAAAAGGGGACAAAATAAATAATGAAAGTATAATGCAGACTATTTTATATATTATTTATCATTTTATATTACCATCTCAAAGTGTTTATTGCCCTTTAAAAGATAACTTCATAAGCTTTTATGTATGTTCAAACACATAACTCCATGCACACAAACACATAAATACATAACATATTTTCATAACTACAGGCACATAAATACATACACACATGCACATAACTACATGCACATAAATACATATACACGTGCACATAAATACATACATACACATAAATGCATACAAAGATGCACGTACAAAAATACATACACACATGCAAATAAATATACACACCTACACTTAAACACACTATAACCTTAAACTGCACTAACCCACAACCAAGAATTGTGATTAATCAAAACTATTGGACTATTGTTCTATACCAGTATCTCCTATCACTCAATTGCAGTCAAAGAAGTCCTATAGCATACACATTTTGCAGATAACTTTAAGGTAAAAAATCAATTCAATAAACAAATAAACATGTGTAAGGTGCTCGTTAATTACAACTATAACTGATATTATATCACCTCAATGACTCGTGGAGTATGGTATATCTGGTAGTCGTTAGGAACTTTTTCTTTGTTTGTTGACGACACTCTCTTGTCTCTTTTGCTGCTTCACAATTCACTGAAAGCTAAGGAGCGTTCAGTTGGCAACGACAATGGAAACAGAAGAAAAGAGAGCGCAACCACGACTCAAGGTAAGTTGTTTAATGTATCAACTCTGCGCATATAAGCATGTTGCACTTACAGGATAACAATGATACAAGCGCCTTTAACAACACACAGTGTACGGCATCCGGTCTCCAAGTAGCTGATATTACTTCCATCTGTGTCTCGTTATAGCTTATGAATTCCGTGGATGGTAACCTTGCAATAAGTCTCTTTAGCTTTGGCTACACTTAAATACAAATATACAAAAACGTAGTGTTCAGTTTTAGAGACCCCTTGATCTCTAGGGGTATATACATGAGATCAATAGCAGGGGTAAACATCCCAATGAGTATCAATATGCAATGGGCAAACAGTCAAAATAGTGATGTGCCCAAATCCTGGGACTCAGTATGTCTCTATCTAAAAGTCCCTCTAGTGTCAACATGCTCCGCTTCAGCCTAGATGTCAATGTGTAATTGTAAGTAAGTCTCTGTGGTAGTATTCATGAGCCGTTTCTCTTACCCTCCACTGGTCTGGTGGGGTGCCTGGACGCACTCTGTACTTCCTCATGGACTGGCGATGAAACCCTTCCAAGGGGGTGCAGTCTGTGTGTCCTTCCTGGCGTGCACGGAGAATCGGTGTGTATGTAGTTCGGCGCACCTCCTGGTGCGTCACCAATGACGTTGCTAGGCACTTGGATAGGAGCTGGGTACAGGGAAAAGAGAGAGAGAGAACCTTAGTCCATAGTAGGTGGAGCAATAGAGCAGCGGATCCAAAAGCGGTATTCCCAACCGCAAGAGAACAAAGTAGCAAAAAGGAAATGAGATGCGCTAGCTCAAAAAAAGTCAGATGTTGGAAAGGAGTTTATTAGGAAATCCAATAAAGTACTAGTACAGTAACGATGGGTCACAGTCAGGAATGCATGACGCGTTTCGCTCATGCGTGGATGCGCTTCACCGGGTTGAACATCTGTAAGATTTAACATTCTAGAAATATATCTGTCACATGTTTTGTAAATAACATTTCATGACATAGCTGAAAGTGTCCCTTTAACGCAAGGAAGAAGCGATACATTTCTAGCAGCAGCTATCACTAACTGGTAGGGCCCATCTTTTTGGATTGTGAACACATTTCCTTTATGTTTTTTTAATTCTCTATTAGCCTCTTAAATACTGATTAATAATGCATTGCGCAGAAATAAAAGATTACGGCCACCTCTCTCGCTGGAGAACTAGTCTACAGTTCCCGATGGGAATAATTTGAGTTATATATTATTGTGTATCTTATACACTGAGCAGTACATGGCTATCACAAACTTTGTATTATTTATTTCAGGTGATCTGCAATAATGGAAGATTGATTCTGTATGAGGCGAGGGTTGTATGAGAGGGTCCCAGCTGAACCTAGACCTGAGCCATACAACATAGTACCCTTAGGGCCAATCATTTACGGCTTCCATTGACAATTCAAACATAGCACTTTTCACTTTTTCCCTGGCTTAATTTAGTCTGTGTGGGAAGTCTGCAGCTCGATAAGATTTTTCTTCCCAGTATATGCAAAACTACGTCTAGAAGATGAAACCATTTAATATTCCAGCCCCCTCCCATCTGTACCAAGAATGTCACTGACTCTAAATTAAACGTATTCTGAGTCTAAAATCCTTCAGAGAATATTCTGAAAATAAACAAATAATTCATACAAAGAAAATGAATTTTAATAAAAAAAATCCTGAAAAGAATATGAATAAAGCATGTTAATATTATCAGATATTGAAAGTGATAAATGAATAATGTGATCCTGGCTCAGAACCTTATTGTGACTTTCCCTCTAGTGCTGAGGAACCTTGTGATGTGACCTTGCTACTAAGCTTGAAGCCTCTGATGGTCAGTCTTAGTGTTATAGTCTAGACAAGACTTCAGCAACAGCAAAATTATTTTAGCAGATATGAACCATTAGATTCTATTTATCTCCCCAATATGTCTTAAATGCACCCTGGGGATTTGGGTTAAAGGGAATTGGCCTTTCCATTGGGTTGACAGCTGTTTCAAATGAGACCTCATTCAAGTCTCACATCCATGTCCCTGCTGCACCTTTTAACTATATTTCCCTGTCAGACCTCAGATCAGGGCTCATATCCCTGCTGCCTATGCAAGCCCTATGCTACTGTGACCCCTGCTATCTATATGCCCATATCAGACCAATGATCATACCCATGTCCCTGCAGCCCCTATTGGCTACATAACCAAACCAGATCAGATTCTACTGCCCCTTTCAGCTATATGCACATATCAGACCAATGATCATACCCATGTCCCTGCAGCCCCTATTGGCTACATAACCAAACCAGATCAGATTCTACTGCCCCTTTCAGCTATATGCCCATATCAGACCAATGATCATACCCTTGTCCCTGCAGCCACTGTCAGCTCAATGTCTATATCAGAGCTCAGATCAGATCATGTCCCTGCAGCCCCTGTCAGCTCTATGACTTCAGATCAGACTCTACTGCCCCTTTCAGCTATATGCCCATTTCAGACCAATGATCATACCCATGTCCCTGCAGCCGCTGTCAGCTTTATGTCTATATCAAAGCTTAGATCAGACCCATATCCCTGCAGCCTCGATCAGCTATATTCCTATATCAGAGTTCAGATCAGACCCATATCGCTGCTATATGCTTATATCAGAGCTCAGATCATACCCATGTCCCTGTAGCTGCTGTCAGATGTATGTCTATATCAGAGCTCAGATCAGACCATGCTTCTGCAGCCCCTGTCAGCTCTATGTCTATATCAGAGCTTAGATCAGACCCATATCGCTGCTATATGCTTATATCAGAGCTCAGATCATACCCATGTCCCTGTAGCTCCTGTCAGCTGTATGTCTATTTCAGAGCTCAGATCATACCATGACCCTGCAGCCCCTGTCAGCTCTATGTCTATATCAGAGCTTAGATCAGACCATGACCCTGCAGCCCCTGTCAGCTCTATGACTATATCAGAGCTTAGATCAGACCCATATCCCTGCAGCCTCGATCAGCTATATTCCTATATCAGAGTTCAGATCAGACCCATATCGCTGCTATATGCTTATATCAGAGCTCAGATCATACCCATGTCCCTGTAGCTGCTGTCAGCTGTATGTCTATTTCAGAGCTCAGATCAGACCATGCTTCTGCAGCCCCTGTCAGCTCTATGTCTATATCAGAGCTCAGATCAGACCATGCTTCTGCAGCCCCTGTCAGCTCTATGTCTATATCAGAGCTTAGATCAGACCCATATCTCTTCAACCTCGATCAGCTATATTTCTATATCAGAGTTCAGATCAGACCCATATCGCTGATATATGCTTATATCAGAGCTCAGATCATACCCCTATCCCTGCAGCCACTGTCAGCTCTATGTCTATATCAGAGCTCAGATCAGACCATGACCCTGCAGCCCCTGTCAGCTCTATGACTATATCAGAGCTTAGATCAGACCCATATCCCTGCAGCCTCGATCAGCTATATTCCTATATCAGAGTTCAGATCAGACCCATATCGCTGCTATATGCTTATATCAGCGCTCAGATCATACCCATGTCCCTGTAGCCACTGTCAGCTCTATGTCTATATCAGAGCTCAGATCAGACCATGTCCCTGCAGCCACTGTCAGCTCTATGTCTATATCAGCGCTCAGATCATACCCATATCCCCGCAGCCACTGTCAGCTCTATGTCTATATCAGCGCTCAGATCATACCCATGTCCCTGCAGCCACGGTCAGCTCTATGTCTATATCAGAGCTCAGATCATACCCATGTCCCCGCAGCCACTGTCAGCTCTATGTCTATATCAGCGCTCAGATCATACCCATGTCCCTGCAGCCACGGTCAGCTCTATGTCTATATCAGAGCTCAGATCAGACCATGTCCCTGCAGCCCCTGTCATCTCTATGTCTATATCAGGGCTCATATCGGACCCATATCCCTGCAGCCCCTGTCAGCTCTATGTCTATATCAGGGCTCATATCGGACCCATATCCCTGCAGCCCCTGTCAGCTATATGCTCCTATTAGAACTCAGTTCAGAGCCATGCCCTTAAGACCTTGTCAATATAACCATATCAGACCTCAGATAACTTGCTCTCTTGGAAAAGCTGTAGGAAGGATGTGGGTCATACCACCTGATTTGTGACAATCCTAGATGATCAGGAGGGTTGGGAGATCTGAGATCAGGGTGTCTTGAGGAGCACTGATCTACTTAAAGGGACACTGAACCCAATTTTATTCTTTCATGATTCAGATAGAGCATGACATTTTAAGCAACTTTCTAATTTATTCCTATTATCAAATTTTCTTCATTCTCTTGGTATCTTTATTTGAAATACAAGAATGTAAGTTTAGATGCCGGCCCATTTTTGGCTAACAACCTGGGTTGTTATTGCTGATTGGTGGATAAATTCATCAACCAATAAAAAGTGCTGTCCAGAGTTCTGAACCAAAAAAGAAGCGTAGATGCCTTCTTTTTCAAATAAAGATAGCAAAAGAACAAAGAAAAATTGATAATAAGAGTAAATTAGAAAGTTGCTTAAAATTGCATGCTCTATCTGAATCACAAAATAAAAATTGTTATGTTGTTTGTTAGTTTGTTTGTAATCTCAAATCTAGAGTTCAGGAGAAGGAATCACAGCACAACACAGGTGCAGCAGACAATGGCTGATTTATTGATACAAATATTTTATTTACAAGTTATTTATTTTATAATATAAATCATTTTAATTTTGTAAAAATGCATTTAATAAATATTTTGGCACAGTAGTCTATTCCTACTGGTGCACAAGCACCTACTGTAAGTGCCTAGCAATACATGGAGTAATCATGGTTAATACTTAATGTACAGATTGTTACCGTATGCATAAATATTTGTTTCTCGCAGTAATTTTCCTCCTAGTTTATGCCACTAAAATAATATTCATTTCTGGGATAATAAAAACCTGGCAAGTACAATTGGCAACAAATTCAGAATCTGTAATTAAAAACATATTAGATAAGAAATCGGTGCCAGATGCAAATACCAAATGTGAGGTCTGAGCCTGTCGTTTTTATGTAATAAACCTGAGCAATGCACTCCCTGGGGATTGTAACGAGGACGGCTGCGCCAGCAGTAACACAGAGGATACAAATACAAGATCTGTACAGTGCAGGTTTTAGGTACAGGGAGAGTGCAGAAAATAAATTATATATCTTGTTAGACAGATAATTATAGCATATCTGTATCAGATAACCTGGAAGGGTTTTATTCATATATTTATTTATTAGATATATGTTTTGTTTAAGTTGATATTCACAGGAAAATGCAAGTCAGGGCTGTACATTTAGAAATTTATGTAAGTTCAGGAATTTAGGCCATAGACATTGACATTTATAGATGCTCTTAAAGGGAGGTGAAACTAATATTTTTTTCTTTCATGATTCAGACAGATCTTGTGATTTTAAACAACTTTCAATTTTTATTTCTATTATCTCATTTGTTTTGTTTTCTTGATATCCTTTGTTGAAAGGGATACCTATGTAGACTCGGGAGCTGCTAATTGGTGGCTGCACATATATGCCTTATGTTTTTGGCATTCAGCTATATCCAGTAGTGCATTGCTGCTTCTTCAACAAAGGACACCAAGAGAATGAAGTAAATTGTTTAAATTTGCATTTTCTATCTGAATCATGAAAGAAAAACTTTGGGTTTTATGTCTCTTTAAGGTGACAGACTGTGTTATAAAAGGGAAATCATGTTAAAAATTCCACCCTAATAATGAGATAAGACCAATATTAAGGTGAAACTCGAAAAGACATTCATTGGGATAAACACACAGATTATATACACACTTGCCTTCTTGATAAGATCCTTATCTGATCCATAGATTCCCACCCCTCAAGACAGGCTGGTGCCTCCATAGGAACAATAGTCACTTAGGGATCCCACAATAGCTAGGTCGCAATTTCAGGGTGATCCCAAGGGAGCGGCAGCTATTCCCGGGTACCATTGGAGAGCTCTGGGCCCGAGATGTCCCAGTCCAAAATGCGTTATGATTCGTCGCTGGGGGGCAGAGCGGCAGTTAGTCAAAGGGTACGCCAGGTCAGCCAGAGATGGAGAGGGGTCTACAACCCAAGGTTCCGGAGTGAGCTCCCTCCTGGCAATCACCTCAACCCTTGCCCCTCAAAGGTAGTACAAATCTCAAAAAGAGCAGAGCTCTGGGATAAAGGGCCTCCGGAATGACCTGGTTCAAAGTTCAGCGGGGATCCCTAGCAAGCCCAGACGGCGAGTAGTTCCATAAGATCCTGGCTGGGTCTCGGCGAGTCAGGAAAGGACTAGCAGGAAGCGATCGGCTTTTTCTGGGCATGTGTAATCCTAGTAACAATGGAAAGGGGAGCTGGGGGAAACACAACAATCCACAGTATGGGGGGAGGTAGCCTTGGAAGCCTGGTATCCATGACAGTGCTGTCCCCCTCATAGTCCTGCAGACCCGGCTAGATCCTAATGGGTCGGCTTGGGGCTGTCCGGTGGTGCTAATCCAATTCAGTTTGCTGGGAGAGGCCATATGCATTTCCGTTACTCCTTCCCAACCGATACTGAATGGTGAAGTTGAAGGGCTGCAAGGCTAAGCTACACCGTAACAGACGTCCATTGTCCCCGGAAACCCGGTTAAGCCATACCTGTGGTTTGTGGTCGGTGAGCACTGTGACGGACCTTCTGTATAAGTATGGCAGCAGTTTCTTGAGAGCTCACACCAGTGCCAAGCATTCTTTCTCCACTGCCGCGTAGCCTACTTCCCTAGGAAGAAGTTTTCTGCTAATGTAGACTACGGGGTGTTCACGGCCCTCCTCATCTACCTGGCTCAGCACTGCTCCCAACCCAAACATGGAGGCATCTGTTTGAACACAAAAACGTTTAGATGGGTTAGGAGCAGCCAGGATATGCAGAAACTAGTGCTGTCTTCAGTTGCTGGAAGGCAGCCTTGCACTCGGGGGACCACAGGACTTGCTGGGGTAAGTGTTTTTTGGTGAGGAATTTGGTGAGGGTGCTATAGTTGGGGACAAACTTGCATTAGTACCCTGCTATACCAAGAAAGGCTAAAACTTAGGTTTTGGTCTTGGGAGTCAGCCAGTTAGCATCTGCCTTAATCTTGGCCAGTTCCGGCCTCTGCTTCCTGTAGCCCACTTGGTGCCCAAGGTACTGGACCTCTGAGCATCCTACTGTGCACTTTTCTGGCTTTAGCATCTGACCCACAACCCTGATGCGGTCCAAAACGTTGCCTAGGTGGACTAAATGTTTCTCCCAGGTATCGCTGTTATTAGGGTACCAGGAATCAGACTGAGATGTGAAATGCAAAAATAATCACACCTTTATTAATAATAACAAAAAATAATAAAGCGTCCAAAAGCAAAACGACAAGCCAGGAGTCAAAACCAGAGCTGGTAGTCAGAAGAGCAGGATCAGGAGCCAAAGCGAGTAGTCAGACAAATTGGAGTCAGGAACAAAGAGAACAGCAGAATCAGGAACAAGCTAGGGATCAGGAACCAGTAGGGACATCAGCCAAGCTAGGTAACACACACGAACTGGAACACAAGAGCTCACAAAGAAGTCTGAGCAAACACAAGGGCAAAAGCATACTGAACAGAGGCCCTTTAAATAATAAGTGATGACATTATAATTCTTGGACTATAACCTGCCTCACAATGATGTTGTTCACCAGTTTGGCCATAAGAGGGTGCCTAGGTGAGTGAGCAGCGTTACACACTCTTCAGCAGATTCAGTGAGAGAGGTGAGTAAAATGGCAGCCAGCAGCAAATAGCAAACAAAGCAGGGTGAAACCCTGACAGCTGTAGATTGCGATGTTATCCAGGTATGCACAGGAATAATCGTGGAGGCCATCAAGAAGGTGATCTTTCATCCTCTGGAACGTCCCTGGAGCATTCTTCATCCCAAATAGCATGACCTTAAACTGGTACAGGCCATATGGTGTGAAGAATGCTGACTTCGGAATGGATTCCGGGTCCAGGGGAATCTAGCAGTAACCCTTGCAGAGATCTAACATCGTTAGAAAGTAACCCCAGGTGATGCGATCTAACAGGTCATCCACCCAGGGCATAGGATAGGCATTGGTTGTGGCATTGGTTGTGGTCTGGTCATTAAGCCTACGCTAGTTTACACAGAAGTGGGTCGTGCCATCCCGCTTGGGCATCAGCACCACCGGGGATGCCCAGGGACTGTTGGACGTCTCGATATCAAGCATCTCCCTAATTTTGCAGCGCATGCCTTTCTTAACTGACTCGGGGACCCGGTATGCAAGCTGTCACAAGGGCACCTGTCCCGGGGTCTCCACCAGGTGCACCGCTATCGTGGTGTACCCAGGGTCAATGGAGAACATGTCCTGTCAACGCTCTAGCACCTGTCTAACTTGTTCTCATTGCACAGTCTCTAGCCCCTTATCTAGCCTTATGTCTCCTATGCCTGCTGGCACCCTATGCCACCCAGCTGTAGCACATCTGGCGTCTTCCTCCTCGGGTCTCTCACAGTATGCCTTCAGCATGTTTACATGAAAGGACTAATTTATCTGAACACTTGGCTACCAGGTAGGTAGCATCACAAAGCTGCTCTATCACTCAATAGGGTCCCTGCCAAGCAGCCTGTAGTTTGTCTGTCTGTCTTGGTCAGTTTGAGGGCTAGAACCTTCTGCCCCACTTCTAGGGTGCAGTTATGAGCATTACCACCACTTCTGCCTACTTTGGAAGATCTGAAGGTTCTCTCGCACTCTGGTGGCGAGGTCCTTCAGTCGGTCCCTGAACTCCAGGATGTACCCTACAATGGAGGGTCCCTCTTCCGGATTCTTCCCAGTGGGCTTTAAGCAGGTCTAGGGGCCCCTCAACCTCCGGCCAAACACTAACTCAAAGGAGGAAAGCACAGTAGATATTTCTCCCAGTCCTTGTGAGAGGCCAAGAACGACCGAAGCAGCTGCTTCAGTGTCCAGTTAAACCTCTCGCACAACCCATTCGTCAGGGGGTGGTATGGAGAGCTTGGCAGGGGTCTTGCCCTGCAAAGCCTCCATAGAGCATCGGCTACTGTCTCTGCCTGGATTTTGGCCAGGGGGATTGCCTCCGGGTACCAGGTAGCATAGTCCACTACCTTCAGTATGTATCTCTTCCCCGAGGGATTGGGACGGGGTAATAGACCGACGATGTCAATATCTATCCTGATGAACGGTTCATCGATGATAGGGAGGGGATGCAGGGAGGCTTTAGAGTGGTCCCCAGTCTTTCCTACACTCTGACAAATGTCACAGGTACGGCAGTACTGCCTAATGTCCGCCGTAATCCCTGGCCAGAAGAAGGTCTGGGTAAATCAGTGGTGGGTCTTAGTAATCCCTAGATGTCCCGCCAGGGGAATGTCATGCCCTATGCGCAGCAGGTCATACCAATACTTTTGTGGTACCACCAACTGTCGCTTGGGCATCTGCCTGCTTCCGCCATGTGGAGCACCTTACCCCCAGCCACACAAACTGTAACAGATTTCCTGGTCTGGTCCACACTGGTGACCAGATGTGGCTGGACAAGAGTAAAAGTGGCTCTGCTGTCCCGTAGACCTTGTGCCTGCCGAATGTTAATCCATACTGAAGATGGTGCAGACGATTGTCGCCAGTTGCTGCTTGTACCGGGTCCACCTTGTGCAAGATCCCAAATTCTGCTTTGGCCCAAGCAGCGGGGTCAGTGGGGCTCTCTGACTCCAAACAGTGGGCGGCTGCCCTGGAACCCCCAGCGGGTGCCCTGGTCCAGTTGGGAGGGGGTAGATTTCTTGGACAGTTGGATCGTACATGGCCCATCTGGTCACACCCGTAGCACCGTCTTCCTGGTGGACTGGGCCCAGAAGAGCATGTTAGCTCTGTTGGAGCAGAGGGGTATGGGTGGGCTACTGGTGGATGAGAAAGAGCTGTAGTTGGGCAGACTGTTGGATGATGCTCGGGTCGAACAGTGCACCGGGCATCTAAGTACTGGTCTGCCAGGATTGCTGCTTGGTCGACTGTGGTGGGTTTCCAATCCTGAACCCATTCTCGCACCTCCATCAGGGAGTGGTCGTAGAAGTGCTCCGGAAGAATGAGCTGGGAGGTGGTTACCTGGCAGCCAGAGAACCAATAGGCCAGGGAGTGGGTGAACTGGTGGGCCCACTCAGTAAATGGCTGCCCTCTCTCCTCCTCAGACTCCGGAACTTGAGATGATGCGCCTCCGGGGCGATGGCATACCGGGTTAGAATGCGTTCCTTTACCCAGTCATAGCTCTGCTTGTCTTCCAGGAGAATGGCCTCAAAAGCATCCAGAGCCCTCCCCAACAGCTTTCTGATCAGGAGGGTAACCCAGTCTGCCTCGTCAATGGCCTGTAGCATGCATTGAGTCTTAAATACCTGGAGGTATCGATCAATTTCCTCCTCTCCATCTTTAAAGGCATGGAAAGCCTCATGGGGTAACTTCTTTTTTGGGGTGAAACAGGCCTCAGATCGGCTGGTGTGGCTCCCCCATAGCATTCTAGAACTGCTGAATGAGGGTGAGGGGTCGCTGGCCTAATCTCTGGCTTGATCGCCTTCCATTAGCTTGGCTATGATTGCTGCCTTGGATTTGTTCCTTTACCCGGTCATAGCTCTGCTTGTCTTCCAGGGGAATCGCCTTCTCGGCATGAATTGCTGATCACAGCAGTGTTTCTGTAATCATCAGCATGAATCGCCTATCACAGCATCGGATCGTTGATTCTCGTCATTAATTGCTAATCACAGCATCGGATTGGTGATTCTCGGCATCAATCTCTGATCACAGCATTGGATCAGTAATTCTCAGCATGGATCTCTGATCACAGTATAGGATTGGTGATTCTCAGCATCAATCGCTGATCACACTATAGGATCGGTAATTCTCGTCATGAGTCTCTGATCACAATATAGGATCGGTGAATCTTGGCATGAATCGCTGATCACACTATAGGATTGGTAATTCTTCATATGAATCGCTGATCACAGTATAGGATTGGTGATTCTCGGCATGGTTCTCTGATCACAGGATAGGATCGGGGATTCTCAGCAGGAATCGTTGATAACAGTATAGGATCGGTAATTCTTGGCATGAATTGCTGATCACAGTATAGGATCAGTGATTCTTTGCATGAATCGCTTATCAGGGTATAGGATTAGAAATTCTCTGCATGAATCACTGATCACAGCATAGGGTCGGTGATTCTCAGCATGAATCTCTGATCACAGTATAGGATAGTTGATTCCCTGCATGAATTTCTGATCACAGGATAGGATCAGTGATTCTCAGCATGAATTGCTGATCACAGTATAGTATCAGTGATTCTTCACATGAATCGCTGGTCACAGTATAGGATCGGAAATTCTTGGCATGAGTCACTGATCACAGTTATGGATTGGTGATTCTCTGCATGAATCGCTGATCACAGTAATGGATTGGTGATTTGAGGCATGAATTGCTGATCACAGTATAGAATCGGTGATTCTTGGCATGAATGGCTGATCACAGTGTAGGATCAGAGATTCCTGGCATGAATCGCTGATCACAGTATAGGATCAGAGATTCCTGGCATGAATTGCTGATCACAGTATAGGATCAGTGATTCTTGGCATGAATCATTAATCACAGCATCGGATCTGTGATTCTCAGCATGAATCACTGATCACAATATTGGATCAGTGATTCTTGGGAATGAATCACTGATCACAGCATCGGATCTGTGATTCTCAGCATGAATCATTGATCACAGTATGGGATCTGTGGTTCTCAGCATGAATTGCTTATCACAGTATAGGATCAGTGTGACGTGAGTCATATGTGGGAAGATGCACTGGAGAATTGGTATGGCTGCAGAGGCAAAGTCCTGCCCTCCTGCTTACTGAGAGGACAACCCACATGTGAGGAGATAGCCGAACTGAAGTGTCTTGTGCAAAGAGAGGTCGAGCTCGAGGATCGGTACAGATCGTTATATTGGTTTGCAGACAGGTGGCAGTCAAGGGCAGAAATGCACTATTCCCCAGAAGGTGATAACTTTGGTGGCTCTGGCTTATTATGACGAGAAAGTTGACTTTGGCAGTCCCGAGGGATATCGATTCTGGGACATTCAAAGCAATAGGGAGGAGCTGTTACAGCCATCGGAAGCCCTTGCCTTAGAGCCTGACCTGACATGGCTTATCTATAAGGAATGGTACCTTGAGGTGGATTACCTAGAACTGCTGGAAAGTGGTCCTTTACTTACTTCAGAGGCAGCGGATCTAGTGCACTTCATATCCACGGATGTTGGTCCAGGAGGTGTGGATGAGACAGTGGTCTCCACAGGTGGAGTGCAGGGATATGGGGAAGTCCACCAAGATCCCCAACCCCCAGGCATGGGGAACCTAGTGACCCTGTTATCTCCCCAGCTGGACCCAGAGATTGTGGATCTAATTGACTTTTCCTCTGAGGTGTCAGATGCGGATTATTGAAGGGTCAATCAGTAAAGAACTGAAACAAGAAGTACAAATATAGCACTCTCAACGTTTGATAATATATAGTAAAGTTTCTGCTAAACACAACTAAAAATAAAACTTAACTTTTATTAGATAATAAAGATATTAAAAACAAAGGGTAAGTGAATGTTAAAAATACAAATTGCTTATTTGGTGCCCTGAGATGAGTTATGAACAACCAGTGTTAAGTAATTACCAAATGGTTAAATGGTTGTCACAATCTAAATACGTTTGGAGGTATACAGAAGTTGTTTCTAATGGATGGCCTCAGGTATATATATATAAACTCTGGTTACCATAGGTAGGTTGGTGCTAGATAGTAACTTGGATATCGTCGGAGGATATACATATAACTTTTAATACCATAGGAGGATATATCCCTTTAGCTACCGTGGGTGTATCTCTCAAAGTGAAAAGATAACTGGTAACGGTTGCAGTGCGATACCACTAACGTGTCCTCATTGTAGGAGTACACATCTGTAGCACCATAAGTATTCCCTCCAAATGAGAGATAAATATATCTTTGTTACCGTATAAGGAGAGAAAATATACCTTGAGATAACCTAAGTACCTGGATATCTTCTAATACCGTTTATACATTCCCCAAATGAGGAAAAGTATATTCTTTCTGGTTAATAACGGTATATATCTGTTGTAGTCTCCTAATTGAGATGGGTTTACCTGTTAATACTGTAAAGGAGAGGTTACCTGTTAATACCACGAGTATTACTCAAAAAATGTTAAAAAAGGTATATCTGTTGATAAGTATACCTGTTAATACCGTAAAGATAAGGGTACCTGTTAATATCGAAAGTATCACTCAACAGATAGAGGAATGAGATGTATATACCTATTAATACCAAGGGTAATTATGTTCTGTTCTCCTGATGGAAATGAGCATACCTATTAATACCGTAAGGGAGATTATCAGTTAATACCATGAGTATCACTCAGAAGTAAAAAAGTGTATGCCTGTTATAATCCCCTAATAGGGATGAGTATACCTGTTAATACCATAAAGGAGAGGTTACCTATTAATACCGTAAGTTTACTGGTTAATACCAGTATATATCTGTTGTAGTCTCCTAATTGAGATGTGTTTACCTGTTAATACCGTAAAGGAGAGGTTACCTGTTAATACCATGAGTATTACTCAAAAAATGTTGGAAAATGTATATCTGTGTATGTACCTGTTAATACCGTAAAGATAAGAATACCTGTTAATACCGAAAGTATCACTCAACAGTAAAGGAGAAATTACCTGTTAATACTGTAAGTATCACTCAGAAATAGATAAGTGTATGCCTGTTATAATCCCCTAGTGGAGATGAGTATACCTATTAGTACCATGAGGAAGATGTTACCTATTAATACAGTAAGTATTTCTCAACCATGAGTTGAAAAGTTTATATCTATTAATACCATTAGGTCATTGGTAAGAATTTATATTTGCTGGGAATAAATCTCCAGATGGAGATAAATATACCTATTAATACCAGAAGGAAGTAGATACCTATTAATACCGTGAGTATTATCAACTACTGAGAATTGTATACCTGTTAATACCGTGGGTAGCAAATAGGCAAAATGCTAGTTAAAAAAAGGGAGAGGGAGCAGGGACGCCACTGACGCGTTTCGCCATGGTGGCTTTATCAAAGGGCAATCTCACTGACATCTCGTGGGATTTATATACCCTTAGTTCTTTCCGGATTCGCTGTTACCGCCATCAATCATATGGCATCTTAGGTGATTGGATCAATTGTCTGTCACTTAGTATAGACCGTTTTGATTGGTTACATTAGCATGAAAATGCAAAAGTACTATTTATTATTATCCGGTCTTACATAAATGAATCATTATTGGAGGCGAATTAGGCCTCTATTACATAGCTTATATGCTTATGTGTAAATAGCGTCCAAAAAAGCTATATCGCATTGTTTTTATATTCGTCCTTTGTCATTGGTTCAAATGTCTGTCACTCATTATATCATGTTAGACGATTGATTCTCTTAAGTCCAATCAGAACTTAATATGATCGGAACTAAATATTAGGATTTTAATCATGATAAAACCTGATGATATGTAGGTTAGATGTTACTATTTCTGAACTGTATGAAATCCAAGTAAAAAGGATTTGAAACATACTTGCACATAGCATACTAAATACTTATAAAGCTATATCGTATTGTTTTGATGTTCGTCCTCGATCATTAGTTGAAACATCTGTCACTCATTATATCCCGTTTAACGATTGGTTCTTAAGAGTCCAATCAAAACTTTATATGATTGGAACTGAATATTAAGATTTAATTAAAACCTGATAATATATAAGTTGAATTTTCCTATTCTGAACTATATGAAATCCAAAAAAGGAAGTGAAACATACTGGTACATAGCATACTGAATGCTTATAAAAAGATGGCTAATGATACACCGTTCAATGAGAACAAAACTGTTCTAAAAATTGTACTAAGGTAAAACAGAACGAAAAATTAAAATAAAAGTAGCAAGTAAGTGTAGTTTGCATAAATAAATTCGACTGATGTCAAAAACATAATGGCAAGTAAATATGGTTTGCATAAGTTAATGTGAGTCATATAAAAGACGTGATAATAACGAAAATTATGCTGGTGAACAAAAGTTACACAAAAACGAAACACAGTAGACATACTGAGTGATCAAAGAAAAAGACAATGTGCAAAATGTGATGTGTGTTGAATGAAATGATAAGTGTAGTTGAATGTTGGTGATACTTTGTGTATGGACAGTAAATTGTTAAATATTCATTGTAATGTGAAACATTGAAACGGAAACTCATATTGAGCTATGATTTGTGATACATTGTGTTAATCATAAACATACAGTGTTTAATAAGGTCATTAAGTGCAGTATGCACAGGTGAAAAAAATGGTATGTTTAAGCTGGCAAACACGCCAGGTATATATAGAGAGTAAAATAATAAGTATCCATTGTGATAATAAGTATCCATAGTAAAATAATAAGTATCCATTGTGATAATAAGTATCCATAGTAAAATAATAAGTATCCATTGTGATAATAAGTATCCATAGTAAAATAATAAGTATCCATAGTAAAATAATAAGTATCCATTGTGATAATAATAAGTATCAATTGTGATAAGTAATAAGAAACAATAAGACAGAAACTCATATTGAGCTCTGATTTGTGAGACATACAGTATATTCAGAAAAAACATCATAACAGTTTTGGGTGATGCTTATTTTAACCAGTCTACAATCAACCAGTGCAACTTATTTTCAGTTCTGTAATGACATCTTAGTGTAATATTTATTTTGGTAAAAATACATAATAATTATTATTCTCATTAAGACCTTGAGGATTTACTGTATCTAATAAATAAACCCATTTGCATTCAGCTTGTAACAAAGCATTCTCCAAATCACCTCCTCTGATGCCTAGTGATATTTTTTCCAAGCCAAAGTATGATAGATCCTTATTGTTTGATTTATGTTTTTGAAGGAAATGTTTTTGCTACTTGAGTAATCTTTCTCCCATTCTGTATATCCCGTTCAGCATTCCTGATATTGCTCATATGTTCACCCAGTCTTTTCTTCATGGGTCTGGTGGTCATACCGACATAGTATAAATTACATTTACATTTTAGGGCATATATTATGCCGCAGGTATTACACGTAATGTAATGTTTGAGTTTGTGTGTCTTACCAAACCTGTCCTTAATTTCATTTATTCGGACAATATGGGAGCAGTAGCTACAATTTCTACAAGGGTAGTTGCCAGGGTATGAAATGAAAGGTTTTTTCTTTACAAAATGACTTTGAACTAATTTATCCTTTAAATTTCTGGATCTCCTGGAACAGATATATACTCTGTCACCAAGAACTTTATTAAGATCTGGATCATTTTTCAGAATTTTCCAAGATTTCTGTATGATGTTCATAACGTCACTCATTTGAGAGTTAAAGGTTGTGATGAGTCGAGTTTGCTCATTAGTTTTTCTATGTTTAGAATATAATAAATCTTTCCTGGGAGTATATTGGGCTCTATATTTAGCTTTAGTATGTGGACAAAGCACTGCGTACCTTTGTGGAGGAATTACCCTCATATGTAAGGGACACCACAGAAGTACTTCAATGATTAGACGGTGTTCAACTTACATCTGAAACATGGTTGGTCACAGCTAATGTCGAATCACTTTATACCAGTATCCAACATAATTGTGGCTTACAAGCTGTTAAGCACTTTCTTGATTAAGATCAAACAGAATCTCAGGCACAGAACTCCTTTATTCTGGAACTTTTGGATTTTATACTAAACCATAACTTCTTTGTATTTAACTATCAGTATTACCTGCAAATTCGAGGAACAGCCATGGGCACAGCATGTGCCCCAACATATGCCAACCTTTTCTTAGGTTGGTGGGAGAAAGAAATGGTCTTCACAGATGACAATGTTCTATATATGCAGCGAATACCCTTGTAGATTCGTTATATAGACGATATCCTATTTATTTGGGAGGGATCTAAACCAGAACTAGATATATTCCTACTGAAACTTAACTGCAATCAAATTAACATCAAACTAACATACGATTGCAGTTTAAAGGAAATAAGTTTCTTGGATCTCAAAATATTGAAAGATGACAGTGGGAATTTGACAACAGATCTATTTCGTAAAAAAAACGCCACAAATTCTATTCTACATCATGAAAATGCACACACACCTAGCACTTTAAAGTCATTACCAACAGGAGAATTTCTACGAATACGTAGAAATTGCTCATCAGATGAAATTTTTAAAATAAGAGCAAAGGAACTTGAAAATAGACTTCGAGCACAAGGTTACAGCAACAGAAGTCTAAAAAAAGCTAAATATAGAGCCCAATATACTCCCAGGAAAGATTTATTATATTCTGAACATAGAAAACCTAATGAGCAAACTCGACTCATCACAACCTTTAACTCTCAAATGAGTGACGTTATGAACATCATACAGAAATCTTGGAAAATTCTGAAAAATGATCCAGATCTTAATAAAGTTCTTGGTGACTTAGTATCTATCTGTTACAGGAGATCCAGAAATTGAAAGGATAGATTAGTTCAAAGTCATATTGTAAAGAAAAAACCTTCCATTTCATACCCTGGCAACTACCCTTGTAGAAATTGTAGCTACTGCTCCCATATTGTCCGAATAAATGAAATTAAGGACAGGTTTGGTAAGACACACAAACTCAAACATTACATTACGTGTAATACCTGCGGCATAATATATGCCCTAAAATGTAAATGTAATTTATACTATGTCGGTATGACCACCAGACCCATGAAGAAAAGACTGGGTGAACATATGAGCAATATCAGGAATGCTGAACGGGATATACAGAATGGGAGAAAGATTACTCAAGTAGCAAAAACATTTCCTTCAAAAACATAAATCAAACAATAAGGATCTATCATACTTTGGCTTGGAAAAAATACCACTAGGCATCAGAGGAGGTGATTTGGAGAATGCTTTGTTACAAGCTGAATGCAAATGGGTTTATTTATTAGACACAGTAAATCCTCAAGGTCTTAATGAGAATAATAATTATTATGTATTTTTACCAAAATAAATATTACACTAAGATGTCATTACAGAACTGAAAATAAGTTGCACTGGTTGATTGTAGACTGGTTAAAATAAACATCACCCAAAACTGTTATGATGTTTTTTCTGAATATACTGTATGTCTCACAAATCAGAGCTCAATATGAGTTTCTGTCTTATTGTTTTTATTACTTATCACAATTGATACTTATTATTATCACAATGGATACTTATTATTTTACTATGGATACTTATTATTTTACTATGGATACTTATTATCACAATGGATACTTATTATTTTACTATGGATACTTATTATCACAATGGATACTTATTATTTTACTATGGATACTTATTATCACAATGGATACTTATTATTTTACTCTCTATATATACCTGGCGTGTTTGCCAGCTTAAACATACCATTTTTTTCACCTGTGCATACTGCACTTAATGACCTTATTAAACACTGTATGTTTATGATTAACACAATGTATCACAAATCATAGCTCAATATGAGTTTCCGTTTCATTGTTTCACATTACAATGAATATTTAACAATTTACTGTCCATACACAAAGTATCACCAACATTCAACTACACTTATCATTTCATTCAACACACATCACATTTTGCACATTGTCTTTTTCTTTGATCACTCAGTATGTCTACTGTGTTTCGTTTTTGTGTCACTTTTGTTCACCAGCATAATTTTAGTTATTATCACGTCTTTTATATGACTCACATTAACTTATGCAAACCATATTTACTTGCCATTATGTTTTTGACATCAGTCGAATTTATTTATGCAAACTACACTTACTTGCTACTTTTATTTTAATTTTTCGTTCTGTTTTACCTTAGTACAATTTTTAGAACAGTTTTGTTCTCATTGAACGGTGTATCATTAGCCATCTTTTTATAAGCATTCAGTATGCTATGTACCAGTATGTTTCAATTCCTTTTTTGGATTTCATATAGTTCAGAATAGGAAATTCAACTTATATATTATCAGGTTTTAATTAAATCTTAATATTCAGTTCCGATCATATAAAGTTTTGATTGGACTCTTAAGAACCAATCGTTAAACGGGATATAATGAGTGACAGATGTTTCAACCAATGATCAAGGACGAACATCAAAACAATACGATATAGCTTTATAAGTATTTAGTATGCTATGTGCAAGTATGTTTCAAATCCTTTTTACTTGGATTTCATACAGTTCAGAAATAGAAACATCTAACCTACATATCATCAGGTTTTATCATGATTAAAATCCTAATATTTAGTTCCGATCATATTAAGTTCTGATTGGACTTAAGAGAATCAATCGTCTAACATGATATAATGAGTGACAGACATTTGAACCAATGACAAAGGACGAATATAAAAACAATACAATATAGCTTTTTTGGACGCTATTTACACATAAGCATATAAGCTATGTAATAGAGGCCTAATTTGCCTCCAATAACGATTCATTTCTGTAAGACCGGATAATAATAAATAGTACTTTTGCATTTTCATGCTATTGTAACCAATCAAAACGGTCTATACTAAGTGACAGACAATTGATCCAATCACCTAAGATGCCCTATGATTGATGGCGGTAACAGCAAATCCTGAAAGAACTAAGAGTATATAAATCCCACGAGATGTCAGTGAGATTGCCCTTTGATAAAGCCACCATGGCGAAACGCATCAGTGGCGTCCCTGCTCCCTCTCCCTTTTTTAACTAGCATTTTGCCTATTTGCTACCCACGGTATTAACAGGTATACAATTCTCAGTAGTTGGTAACACTCACGGTATTAATAGGTATCTACTTCCTTCTGGTATTAATAGGTATATTTATCTCCATCTGGAGATTTATTCCCAGCAAATATAAATTCTTACCAATGACCTAATGGTATTAATAGATATAAACTTTTCAACTCATGGTTGAGAAATACTTACGGTATTAATAGGTAACATCTTTCTCATGGTACTAATAGGTATACTAATCTCCACTAGGGGATTATAACAGGCATACACTTATCTATTTCTGAGTGATATGGTATTAACAGGTAATTTCTCCTTTACGGTATTAATAGGTATACTTATTCCCACTAGGAGATCATAACATAACTACCCCTGGTATTAATAGGTATATATATCTCATTCCTCTATCTGTTGAGTGATACTTTCGGTATTAACAGTAATTTTTTTATTTTTACGTTTTTAACAGGTACACCTATCCACAGATATACCTTTTCCAACATTTTTTGAGTAATACTCATGGTATTAACAGGTAACCTCTCCTTTACGGTATTAACAGGTAAACCCATCTCAATTAGGAGACTACAACAGATATATACCGGTATTAACCAGTAAACTTACAGTATTAATAGGTAACCTCTCCTTTATGGTATTAACAGGTATACTCATCCCTATTAGGGGATTATAAAAGGCATACACTTTTTTACTTCTGAGTGATACTCACGGAATTAACTGGTAATCTCCCTTACGGTATTAATAGGTATGCTCATTTCCATCAGGAGAACAGAACATAATTACCCTTGGTATTAATAGGTATATACATCTCATTCCTCTATCTGTTGAGTGATACTTTCGATATTAACAGGTACCCTTATCTTTACGGTATTAACAGGTATACTTATCAACAGATATACCTTTTTTAACATTTTTTGAGTAATACTCGTGGTATTAACAGGTAACCTCTCCTTTACAGTATTAACAGGTAAACCCATTTCAATTAGGAGACTACAACAGATATATACCGTTATTAACCAGAAAGAATATACTTTTCCTCATTTGGGGAATGTATAAACGGTATTAGAAGATGTCCAGGTACTTAGGTTATCTCAAGGTATATTTTCTCTCCTTATACGGTAATGAAGATATATTTCTCTCTCATTTGGAGGGAATACTTATGGTGCTACAGATGTGTACTCCTACAATGAGGACACGTTAGTGGTATCGCACTGCAACCGTTAGCAGTTATCTTTTCACTTTGAGAGATACACCCACGGTAGCTAAAGGGATATATCCTCCTATGGTATTAAAAGGTACATGTATATCGTCCGTCGATATCCAAGTTACTATCTAGCACCAACCTACCTATGGTAACCAGAGGTATATATATATATACCTGAGGCCATCTATTAGAAACAACTTCTGTATACCTCCAAACGTATTTAGATTGTGACAACCATTTAACCATTTGGTTATTACTTAACACTGGTTGTTCATAACTTATCTCAGAGCACCAAATAAGCAATTTGTATTTTTAACATTCACTTACCCTTTGTTTTTAATATCTTTATTATCTAATAAAAGTTAAGTTTTATTTTTAGTTGTGTTTAGCAGAAACTTTACTATATATTATCAAATGGTGAGAGTGCTATATTTGTACTTCTTGTTTCAGTTCTTTACTGATTGACTCTTCAGTGTTCTTTAGTACAAGCACCAGTCCCTGGAAATAATTGCTAACAAAGCTTGAATATATATGGGAACGTTTGTCATTCCTAATAAGTAGTGCCATTGGTTTCATTGCTATAGTCAGATGCGTATTACCCAGCAGAAGAGAAGGCAACAGGGCAGAGTGTTGTTGGCCTCTGCCCAATCCTAACCGGTGTCCCAGAAAACAGGAATGACAGCCTCACGCTGGCAGAGGAACTGGAGGAGCATGCAACAATCCCGGCCAAGGAGCTGGCATTGGGACCAAGAGATGTCAGCCTCTCTCTGCAAGCAATGGCAGATTCCTGTCCAGTACAAGTGGATGGGACTACAGTCTCCACCTGTATTCTCCAGGGATGCTGGGCAGTTGGCCCAGATCCGCAACAGCATGTTGGAGTGAGCCCAGCCACCCTGTCTTCTCTCCAGCGACTGAAAGGACTCCAGGGTGAAGGGACAGTCGGCACTTCTCCCTAGCAGCTGGTATGTTCTATGAAAGAGGCAGAGGTTGGCCGGGTGAGTGATGCTCTGTTTGGGACACTTTGTTTGGGGTACTGTGTGGATACGGGCCTTGGGGGAATGGATCTACGAACTAACTTCAAAGTCAACCCGTCTGGGGTCTCCTCCTGTGTTAGTCTCCTTCCGAAGGGGAAGATATGTGACGTCAGTCACCAAGATCTGAGGGCCTGTTATATAACATTCTTTGGGCAGGAGGTACATGGGCTTAAGGATACCCAGAGACTGCATGAAAATGTGGAATTTTATATGCTGGACACCCCATGTACTTTCATAACTCTGTCTTATGTCCATGTCACCCTGTATCCATAAATACAGGATGGGTACAGGGTGTGAGTGCCCCTTGTGGGAGCAATTGTGACTATAAACCAAGTGGGCATAAAGGACTTTATAGCTAATAAGAACTGTTCTTATATTCTGTAATAAGATGCATTTTATTTACGTTTCAGATCTGATTGTGTCTCAGGAGTCTGTCTGGGTAAACTGATTGTGTTCCTGTGTGATTATGTTAACTAAACTGCCCAAAATCAGATTGTCTGAGTAAACTCTCCTCCCCAGTTAATTAACTTGATATGTTAATCTGTTTTACCTGTGAATAGACAATTGTTAGAGGTTTGCTGTATTGTTCATATGTTTGCTTTACTGTTTAACCAATTCCCTCTGTAACCTGAAGCTCTGTGACTCTGGAATGCCAGGTGTATAAATATGTGTGACGCTTTTAAATAAAGTGTTCATTTTGTGTTCAGACCCCTGAGTGTTGCCTCAGTTCTGTTCACCTCCGTAACTTTAGACTGTGGTCAAATGGAGATACCAGTGTTCTGATGGAGATACTCATTTGGGGTACCAGACGGTCCGTCACAATCAGTAATTCTTAGCATGATTTGCTGATCACAGCATCGGATCTGTGATTCTCAGCATCAAACGCTGATCACAGTATAGGATCGGTGATTCTCAGCATTAATCGCTGATCACAGCATCGGATCAGTGATTCTTGGCATGACTTGCTGATCACAGCACTGGATAGGTGATTCTCGGCATGAATCGCTGATTACATCGGATCGAGGATTCTCTGCATGAATAGCCAATAGAATGCGAGCTCAATCTGATTGGCTGATTGGATCAGCCAATCGGATTGAACTTGATTCTGATTGGCTGATTCCATCAGCCAATCAGAATATTCCTACCTTAATTACGATTGGCTGATAGAATCCTATCAGCCAATCGGAATTCGATGGACGCCATCTTGGATGACGTCCCTTAAAGGAACCGTCATTCGGCTAGTAGGCGTCGGGAGAAGAGGATGTTCCGCGTCGGAGGTCTGCAAGATGGATCCGGAAGAAAGAAGATTGAAGATGCCGTTGATAGAAGACTTCATCCGGATCATGGACCTCTTCAGCTCCCGCTTGGATGAAGACTTCATCCGGATCATGGACCTCTTCAGCTCCCGCTTGGATGAAGACTTCAGCCGGATCATGGACCTCTTCAGCCCCCCGCTTGGGCTTGGATCAGGACATCGGAGGAGCTCTTCAGGACGGATCGGTGAACCTGGTATGGTGAAGATAAGGTAGGAAGATCTTCAGGGGCTTAGTGTTAGGTTTATTTAAGGGGGGTTTGGGTTAGATTAGGGGTATGTGGGTGGTGGGTTGTAATGTTGGGGGGGGGTATTGTATGTTTTTTTTTTTACGGGCAAAAGAGCTGAATTCTTTGGGGCATGCCCCGCAAAGGGCCCTGTTCAGGGCTGGTAAGGTAAAAGAGCTTTGAACTGTAGTAATTTAGAATAGGGTAGGGCATTTTTTATTTTGGGGGTCTTTGTTATTTTATTAGGGGGCTTAGAGTAGGTGTAATTAGTTTAAAATTGTTGTAATATTTTTCTTATGTTTGTAAATATTTTTTTATTTTTTGTAACTTAGTTCTTTTTTATTTTTTGTACTTTAGTTAGTTTATTTCATTGCAGTTATTTGTAGGAATTGTATTTAATTTATTTATTGATAGTGTAGTGTTAGGTTTAATTGTAGGTAATTGTAGGTATTGTATTTAATTAATTTAATGATAGTATAGTGTTAGGTTTAATTGTAACTTAGGTTAGGATTTATTTTACAGGTAATTTTGTAATTATTTTAACTAGGTAGCTATTAAATAGTTCTTAACTATTTAATAGCTATTGTACCTGGTTAAAATAATTACAAAGTTGCCTGTCAAATAAATTAATTAATCCTAAAATAGCTACAATGTAATTATAATTTATATTGTAGCTATATTAGGATTTATTTTACAGGTAAGTATTTATCTTTAAATAGGAATAATTTATTTAATAAGAGTTAATTAATTTTGTTAGATTAAAATTATATTTAACTTAGGGGGGTGTTAGGGTTAGACTTAGCTTTAGAGGTTAATACATTTATTAGAATAGCGGTGAGCTCCGGTCGGCAGATTAGGGGTTAATAAATGTAGGTAGGTGGAGGCGACGTTGTGGGGGGCAGATTAGGGGTTAATAAATATAATATAGGGGTCGGCGGTGTTAGGGGCAGCAGATTAGGGGTACATAAGGATAACGTAGGTGGCGGCGCTTTGCGGTCGGCAGATTAGGGGTTAATAATTGTAGGTAGGTGGAGGCGACGTTGTGGGGGGCAGGTTAGGGGTTAATAAATATAATATAGGGGTCGGAGGTGTTAGGGGCAGCAGATTAGGGGTACATAAGTATAACGTAGGTGGCGGTCGGCAGATTAGGGGTTAAAAAAATTTAATCGAGTGGCGGCGATGTGGGGGGACCTCGGATTAGGGGTACATAGGTAGTTTATGGGTGTTAGTGTACTTTAGAGCACAGTAGTTAAGAGCTTTATAAACCGGCGTTAGCCCAGAAAGCTCTTAACTACTGACTTTTTTCCTGCGGCTGGAGTTTTGTCGTTAGATGTCTAACGCTCACTTCAGACACGACTCTAAATACCGGAGTTAGAAAGATCCCATTCAAAAGATAGGATATGCAATTTACGTAAGGGGATCTGCGGTATGGAAAAGTCGCGGCTGAAAAGTGAGCGTTAGACCCTATTTTGAGTGACTCCAAATACCGGAGGTAGCCCAAAACCAGCGTTAGGAGCCTCTAACGCTGGTTTTCACGGCTAACGCCAAACTCCAAATCTAGGCCTTGGTATCTTAATTTAAAAAGCAGGAAAGTAAAGCATAGGAGTGCTTGCTGATTGGTGGCTACCCATAGAACAAAGATAAATTGATAATAGGAGTAAATTAGAAAGTTGTGTTTCATATTCCTTTAATCAAAAAAATTGATGAAAAATATAATAACCTTTTCATAAACCCCCCCCCAAAAATGGAGATAATACAATTTGATAAAAACCTAAATATATCTCATTATGGGATAGATCCATACTTATAACACCATAGGCGAATAGTGAATACATCCATTGTACATAAGGCAGAAATAAATTAAACGATATACTACAAAGTCATTGCCAGCAATTAATTACATAATATTCTGAATTTAAGCCCAGAGGCAAACATATCCTGAGCTTGAAACTCCAGAACATCTCACGTTTATTAAGTGGTTTAAGTCTGTCCCCACCTCTCTTGGGTTTTACCACTTCTTTTTATACAACATTTAAAAGTATTTAAACTTTTCTAATGAAATTGAACAAAATGTTGTACAATTGGTTTAAATGCTGTGCCCACATTTATGGTAGAAAAGTGTCCCCTAATCCTGGAACGTACATCCAAACCTGTGTATTGCACCCTGCATTGCTTGCAGGTAATTAAATAAATTACATATGGGGAGCTGCAGCTTAAATAACTATCAATAGGGAATATTCCTCCTCTAACCATGGACTGAAATTAATTAGTGATATAAGCATAAGAGCAAGGTCTACACATCTGTACATCTCATGGCATGTCACAAAAGCGCTAGTTGTATAGTCAGCCAAGCACTTGTATAGTTAGCCAAGCGCTAGTTGTATAGTCAGCCAAGCACTTGTATAGTTAGCCAAGCGCTAGTTGTATAATGAGTCAAGCACTAGTTGTATACTCAGCCAAGCGCTAGTTGTATAGTCAGCCAAGCGCTAGTTGTATAATCAGCCAATCACTAGTTGTATAGTCAGCCAAGCACTTGTATAGTTAGCCTAGCGCTAGTTGTATAGTCAGCCAAGCGCTAGTTGTATAATCAGCCAATCACTAGTTGTATAGTCAGCCAAGCACTTGTATAGTTAGCCAAGCGCTAGATGTATAGTCAGCCAAGCACTTGTATAGTTAGCCAAGCGCTAGTTGTATAGTCAGCCAAGCGCTAGTTGTATAGTCAGCCAAGCGCTTGTTGTATAGTTAGCCAAGCGCTAGTTGTATAGTCAGCCAAGCGCTAGTTGTATAGTCAGCCAAGTGCTTGTTGTATAGTTAGCCAAGTGCTAGTTGTATAGTCAGCCAAGCGCTAGTTGTATAGTCAGCCAAGCACTAATTGTATAATCAGCCAAGCACTAGTTGTATACTCAGCCAAGTGCTAGTTGTATAGTCAGGCAAGCGCTAGTTGTATAGTCAGCCAAGCGCTAGTTGTATAATCAGCCAAGCACTAGTTGTATACTTGGCCAAGCGCTAGTTGTATAGTCAGGCAAGCGCCAGTTGTATAGTCAGCCAAGCACTAGTTGTATAGTCAGCCAAGCACTTGTATAGTTAGCCAAGCGCTAGTTGTATAGTCAGCCAAGCGCTTGATGTATAGTCAGCCAAGCACTAGTTGTATAGTCAGCCAAGCACTTGTATAGTCAGCCAAGCACTAGTTGTATAGTCAGCCAAGCACTAGTTGTATAGTCAGCCAAGCACTTGTATAGTCAGCCAAGCACTAGTTGTATAGTCAGCCAAGCGCTTGTTGTATAGTCAGCCAAGCACTAGTTGTATAGTCAGCCAAGCACTTGTATAGTTAGCCAAGCACTAGTTGTATAGTCAGCCAAGCGCTTGTTGTATAGTCAGCCAAGCACTAGTTGTATAGTCAGCCAAGCGCTTGTTGTATAGTCAGCCAAGCACTAGTTGTATAGTCAGCCAAGCACTTGTATAGTTAGCCAAGCACTAGTTGTATAGTCAGCCAAGCGCTTGTTGTATAGTCAGCCAAGCACTAGTTGTATAGTCAGCCAAGCGCTTGTTGTATAGTCAGCCAAGCACTAGTTGTATAGTCAGCCAAGCGCTTGTTGTATAGTCAGCCAAGCACTAGTTGTATAGTCAGCCAAGCACTTGTATAGTTAGCCAAGCGCTAGTTGTATAGTCAGCCAATCGCTTGTTGTATAGTTAGCCAAGCGCTAGTTGCATAGTCAGCCAATCGCTTGTTGTATAGTTAGCCAAGTTCTAGTTGTATAGTCATCCAAGCACTAGTTGTATAGTCAGCCAAGCACTAGTTGTATAGTCAGCCAAGCACTTGTTGTATAATCAGCCAAGCACTAGTTGTATACTCAGCCAAGCGCTAGTTGTATAGTCAGGCAAGCACTAGTTGTATAGTCAGGCAAGCGCTAGTTGTATAGTCAGCAAAGTACTAGTTGTATAGTCAGCCAAGCGCTAGTTGTATAGTCAGCCAAGTGCTAGCTGTATAGTCGGCCAAGTGCTAGTTGTATAGTAAGCCAAGCACTAGTTGTATAATCAGCCAAGTGCTAGTTGTATAGTCAGCCAAGTGCTAGTTGTATAGTCAGCCAAGCGCTAGTTGTATAGTCAGCCAAGCACTTGTATAATCAGCCAAACGCTAGTTGTATAGTCAGCCAAGCGCTAGTTGTATAGTCAGCCATGCACTAGTTGTATAGTCAGCCAAGCGCTAGTTGTATAGTGAACAAGTGTTACCTATGGTTTTATATATACTGTATAGTCAGCCAAGCGCTAGTTGTTTAATCAGCCAAGCACTAGTTGTATACTCGGGCAAGCGCTAGTTCTATAGTCAGGCAAGCGCTAGTTGTATAGTCAGCCAAGTACTAGTTGTATAGTCAGCCAAGCACTAGTTGTTTAGTCAGCCAAGTGCTAGATGTATTATCAGTCAAGCGCTAGTTGTATAGTCAGCCAAGCGCTAGTTGTATAGTCAGCCAAGCGCTAGTTGTATAATCAGCCAAGTGCTAGTTGTATAATCAGCCAAGCGCTAGTTGTATAATCAGCCAAGCGCTAGTTGTATAGTCAGCCATGTACTAGTTGTATAGTCAGCCATGCACTAGTTGTATAGTCAGCCAAGCACTAGTTGTATAATCAGTCAAGTGCTAGTTGTATAATCAGCCAAGCGCTAGTTGTATAGCCAGCCAAGCGCTAGTTGTATAGTCAGCCAAGCTGTGCTCTTTGCCCGGTCCTCGTGCTGCTGGTTGCAGGGGTGCGCGTGTGAGCAGCTGTGCTCTTTGCCCGGTCCTCGCGCTGCTGGTTTCGTCGGGTGGGTGCGCGTGCGATCAGCTGCTGTCTAAGGCCAAGTGTTTGTCTGAACTGCGCATGACGGCTTCAGACAAACTCTTGTCTTTTATAATATAGGATTACATTACAATCACGTTATATTATATATTAAATTACAATCACGTTATATTACATATTATATTACTATCATATTATATTACATATTAGATTAAAATCATATTATATTAAATATTACATTACAATCACATTACAATCACGTTATATTACATATTACATTACAATCACGTTATATTACATATTATATTACTATCATATTATATTACATATTAGATTACAATCATATTATATTAAATATTACATTACAATCACATTACAATCACGTTATATTACATATTACATTACAATCACGTTATATTACATACTTACATTACAATCACGTTCTATTACATATTACATTACAATCACGTTCTATTACATATTACATTATAATCACATTATGTAACATAGCTGAGAGCTGTCAAACTCTCTTTGAAACTTAGCTAGCAGACCATATCAGAAGAGCCAATGACAAGAGGCATATATATGCAGAGACCAATCAGCAACTAGCTCCTGTTAGTAACGACACAATGGCAATATAATTTACCCTCGCGCTATTGCTGTTACACTAATCTGCCATTGCTTTTTAATTTGTTACCAATAAAAGTTATGTTTTATCATTTGTTTTTGGTTCTGCCTCAGTAGTCAGGGCAGAGAGTGCTGAAATGCTTACTTTAGTGGACTCTTTTCTTACCCACATTAAATGTGTTTTTGTTGCATAGCACCACTCCCATAGTACAATAAATTAGTACTAGGCACACTGTATTGGGAGATCTCCCCCTGTAGTGCCATTGTTTATTTCATATTGTAGTGTCAGTATCTGGTGATTCCAGAATTTCCTTACAACTCAGCACACAGACTACTTATATAACATGGACTACACATGGGATATAGATAGACAAGCTAGACCGCTCAAACGTAAGGCAGATCTGAATGAAATCTTTGTTAGTAGTCAGGGAGAAAATATCTCTCAACCCACTTTGGATGGTATACTTTAATATGTACATAAGACCATGTTTAAACAAGATAAGGTATGGTGGAACCACCATTTCTTTGAAAAATATATCGAAATTGAATTAATAGCGAGAAGACTCCGAATACAGCTAATTCCAGCTTTTGAATTCACGGACCATTCTCTAACTAGTGAATGGGAAGAAGCACTTTCTGAGTGCTCCACTAAACTAATGAATATTTTGATAAAACATGATCGGTCTGAGCACGATATACTTGAGACCAAAATTAAAGAACAAAATAAGACCTTTAAAAAGTTGGCAAATAACTCAGAATTTGAAAAACTGTATAAAGCATATCAAAAAGAACTGGATACGTATGAGTCAAAATTAAAAACAACCAAACAGGGAAACCTTCTACGGGATATTAATGATTTCTCCAATAACAAAGTATATAAATGATGAAGCGCATGTGCTCATGCGCGAAACGCGTTAGATAGTAGGTGCTTCCATGACCTACTGTTTACAGCTTGAATAAACCACCTTTTGTACTGGCACCCTGGTTGCGGTTTTCATCTTTTTTCCTTGTTTGATTTATTAAAAATCCAGCCAAAATCCTAAAGTCACCTTTGTACAAAGTGAAGTATCTGATACAGATGGTGAAGAAGGCAGTTCAAATAAAAAGTCAGAGGCAGCAGCACCACTTCAAAAAAACTCCAGATTTTGCACTTTCTATAAATCTGGAGTTTTTTGGAAGTGGTGCTGCTGCCTCTGACTTTTTATATGTTACGGGCTATTGGTGTAAGGACTGGCAGTAAGCACACTACACTGGTGCTGAATTATCTTTGGCTGTTGAAGAAGGCAGTTCAACCAGTACCAATATATCTAGTACTCCTCCACCCTCAATGCGCCAAGATCCTCTAGTCAAAATAAGAGGAAGGATATTTTAGAAATAGGAGACTACGAAGAAGGACACCAGGCCTACCAGGAGTCACCGTTGAGCACAAATGGAACGGAAAAATTGGAGATAGTCAAGGAGACCACCCAGTCTATTTTCCCAGATTCGTCTGCATCATTGAGAGTAATTAATTTATCAGAAATGCCTTATCACAAGACCACATTACAGTGTTATCCAAAGGTCTGTCTTTCTGTCCCTTCAGTAGTATTTATAAATTCAAAGTCGTCAATGATCTACAATTGTATAGACGAAAATGACTCCTTAAAAACATTTTTCTCATAACTATGATGAATGGTGATGGAGTAAATGAAGAACTTTCTGCCATACATGATTTAGAAAGTCTATTAGATGATTCTGATTTACCCAAGAATGAAAATTGGAGGAATAAAATACATCCTCATTTGTACCTAAGAATATAAATACACCACAATTGGATATTTTCAATGAGATGGTATGTAATGATATTGCAAGGTTAAGACTGTCTCCCAAACAAAATAACTTGACTTACAAAGAGATAATGACACTATTTTATCTAAATCAAATGGATGAGGTGGTGATTCTTAACTCTGACAAGGGAGGTAATATTGTAATCTGGTCCTTGGAGATATATCTGCTATACTAGACTATTACACAACCCCACAGAGGGATACCAGAAAATATACAATCATATTATCACAAAAGCATTCAGTGCAAGTATAATTAAAGGAAAAGAGAGAAAAAATGTAAGTGTAGTACATCCCAAAATAATTTGATTTAATACCCTAGATACATAAAAATCAACAGACTCCACCAGGTATACTCATAGGGCTGATTTATCATGTGTCTGGCGGACATGATCCACTGTAGCGATCATGTTCGCCAGACATCGATAAATGTTGACAGCATACGCTGTCAGCATTTATCATCGCACAAGCAGTTTTGGTGAACTGCTTGTGCAATGCCGCCCCCTGCAGATTCGCTGGCAATCGCCGCTAGCAGGGCGTGTCAATCAACCCGATCGGGTGGATTGCTGTTCGCCGCCTCAGAGCAGGCGTACGAGTTAAAGGAAACTCCTGTTTCCGGTGTGCCTGAAGGCTCACGCGGAAACAGGGGTATACGGCCCCATTTGTGCCGTGATAAATCGGCCCCATAGTATCTTTCATTGGCTGTCTGACTGAAAAAGCAAGCCAATATGTTGATTACAGATTACGACAATATGTCCAGGAATTACCATCATATGTCCAGGACACCATGCAAGTGTTACAGAGATTAGACAACATAAACTTAAACCAGACAAATTAGCTTGTAACTACGGACATAGAGTTCCCTTTATACCTCAATAGAGCACGTAAAGGGTTTAAAAGCTGCCCAGTACTTTTTAGAACAGAAATCTGAGGAAAACGCAGCACATTATGAATTTGTAATTAACTTATTGGAGTTTATTTTAAACTATAACTTTTTTATATTTGATAACAAATTCTATTTACAAACTTGAGGCACAGCAATGGGAATGGCATGTGCCCCTACCTATGCCAACTTATTTTTGGGCTGGTGGGAAGCTGAACATGTTTTAACGGATAATAATATCCAGTACACAGATAAAATACCCATGTGGATTAGATTCCTAGATTATATTTTTTACAATGAATTACTGGAACTTCTTAATTTACTGACGAACAACAACTTAAATATCAAATCAACACATGATAGCAAGTCAAACAAAAATTAACTTTCTGGGTTTAACTATCAGTAAAGATTCTGAGGGTTATATACATACAGATCCGTATAGAAAACACGCTGCCTGAACTTCTTCCGCCCTGACTCTGATACAGACAGTGGGGACCACGGCCGCGATCGCAGGAGACAGCAAGGTAGGAGCAGGGATGTTTCCCCTCAAGGAGGTCCAGGTAGGTTGGGGAGACTCCAGGAGACGGATAGAGCTCAAGTGGGAGGGGTGTCATGGGGGGGCCACCCCAGCACAGGAAAGGGCCCAGCTAGGAAACGGATAACAGTGGAGCTTACCGGGGGTGAAATTCAAGGTGCGGCGCATGATAATGGAAATGCAGGCGGTCAGGCAGGAAGGATTACACTGAATACCGGTGGATGGCAACTACCGGGAATGCATTTAATTGATCAGTGTGTGGGGAGAGTGACAGAGTCACAATTGAGAGTAGCTACTAAGAATTCAGGAAGGTTTAATTCCAGGGAAACTGGCATGAATGTTATTAACACAGCTTCAGGGGGTGCTGGTTGTGTGGATGCGAGTGGAGTAGCGCAAGGAAGTGCGCAGATGGGTGCATGGAGCCTACCTGGGCACAGTATGGGCAATGGTAGTTTCAAATTGGGACTAATGGTAGCGGCTGCCATGGGTATGAGTGGTGCTGTGGTGCAAGGTCTGGCTGGTGGGGGTGGGGCAACTGGACCACTATCCTCTGCCTGGAGTTCTCCCCATCTTTTTGCTAACCCACGGGTAGGCCGCAATGGCTCAGCAGTGGCATCAACATCAGGGACTACAGTACAGATGGGCAGTGTCTCGCAACAACCCATCAGTGTGACAACAGTGGCCGATGCAGTTCCATCTACATCTGGAATACCTGGGCAGGTGCCCGCAGCCGGTGAGTATCCTGCAATCACACTAACACACACTGATAGGAGCTCTTCTTCTAGTTGGTCAGATTCAGAGATTGACAAGGATGTGGGTTTTGTAGGTAAAGGGTAGCAGCGTATGTTTAAAATGATTACGTAAATGTTTGCTGCGCAGGCACAGAACAAAAGTGGTAGTATTACGGCGTCGGCTGACGCAGTCGTCCCACTGAATGTAGGGAGTAGCATACCAGCGCTAGGGATACCGGTGTCAAGGAATGTGGCAGCGCAGGTGGATACGTATACATGTTTGCTACATTTCCTGTATGGCCATTTGAAAGCTAAGGTGGTGAAAAAAATTCAGGACAGCCGCTATGTCAATGTGTTTGCCTTCTCCTTATTCCTAATGGCCTCATCTGACAGCTCAGAGGATGGCACAGGCCACAAGAGGGTGCGGAGGCCGGAGACTTATGAGGAGTGGCAAAGGTGCTTTAGGGTACTGGCACCATGCTATGTGGACAAATGGCCATCCCAAGGGAATAATCTTTTCAAGTATGAGGACACCATTGATAGCATTCATAAGAGATTCAAGGAAGGGGCATGGCGTGATTACGACATGGCCTTCCAAAGAAAAATGGTGGGTAACTTTGGCACACAGGATATACACCTGTGGTAAAGGTTGGGGTCTAAGCGTTCCCCTTTGCCCCTGGCTGGGGCACGTCCTGGGACTTTGCACTCCTTTCCGTGCCCAAAGAGGTGTAGTAGAGAGTGTTGGAAGTTTCAGGATAAGCAATTAATTGCTCCATTCAACACATTTGCAAATATTTCAGTGGCCCACACCCAGGAGTCGAATGCAGAAAGAGAGAACTCATGGTTGACAGGACAGGCCCTAAGGGTGGGGCTGGTAACAAAGCCACCAATGCCCCTTAGGCCTAAAGCTATAGTACCGTGGTTGGCGCGCTATCCCGACAGGATAGCTGCAGGGGTGTTAAGGACTGGGTTGTTTGAGGGTTTTAGAATTTCAGTACAGCAGGCAGTGGTGGGTTCCACGGTTCATCACAACCTTAAGTCTGCATATGAATTTACCCAGGTGGTACGTGAGAAAATGAAAAAGGAGGTTGAGCTAGGGAGGGTCCTGGGTCCATTTCCGGTACAGCCGTTCCCCGACTTGATGGTGTTTCCTCTTGGTGTGGTACCCAAGAAGGAGGCAGGCAAATTTATCACCTTTACTACCCAAGAGGAGCATCAGTTAATGATGCTATAGACCCGGAAATGAGCTCTGTCCATTATCAATCTTTTGATGATGCAGTAAATTTAGTGAGGGCAGTGGGTAGAGGTGCTCTGATAGAATCGGCCTTCAGACTGCTCCCCCTACATCCATTATCCTTCAAATTGATGGGTTTGAAGTTCGATGGATACTACTATGTAGACAGGTGCTTGCCTATGGGCTGCTCTTTGTCTTGTGCTCTTTTTGAGCGATTTAGTTCATTCTGACACTGGGTAGTGCAGGAGTCAGCTGGTGTTGGGGCAGTGGCTCATTATCTAGATGACTTCCTGTTAGTAGGGAGTGCGGATACAGACGACTGTGAGCTTCTGATGTGGGACATGAGGGCTGTGATGTTAGAATTTGGGGTGCCACTAGTGGAAGATAAAACGCAGGGCCCCTGCACTTGTCTAACATTTTTAGGGATAGAAATAGACTCAGTGCCAGAGGAATGCCGTCTTCCTCTAGAGAAGGTGGACAAACTACTTATGATGGTCAGGGCGGTGGCCGTAGCGGCATCCATTTCGCCCAAAGAATTGCAGTCCCTTCTTGGCCTATTGAACTTTGCAGGCAAGGTCATTCCCATGGGTCGGGTATTTAATAGGAGACTAGAAAAACAATTGAGAGGGCCTAGAGGCGAAAAGAAATGTTTTAGGGTAACTGCAGGTATGAAGGAGAATTTGCATGTATGGGAAAGATTCCTGACCCATTTCAATGGTATCTGTCTGTGGAGGGCTGATCCAATCTCAAATCAGACTTTGCATATGTTCACAGATGCTGCTGGGGGCTTTGGTTATGGGGCCTACTTGGAATGTGAATGGAGCACAGCTCCGTGGCCAAACGAGGGGTGTCCGGTGGTCTTACAAAGAACTTAACATTACTTGAGCTATTCCCTATTGTAGTAGCAATCGAATTGCGGGGAACAAAATTGGCCAATAGGGCTGTGGTGTTCTGGACAGATAACATGAGTGTCGTGTAGGCCATAAATGGGTTATCCGCAACATCGCCGGTGGTGATCCGGTACCTGAGGCACCTAGACCTGTGCTGTTTACAGATCAATATCTGGTTTTCAGCGCGTCATGTCCCAGGGGTACATAATTTAGTGGCAGGTATGCTGTCTAGATTTAGGTGGGAACAGTTTAGGCGGGTGGCCCCCGAGGGCAGCTGTGAAAGGTTTACCCTGCCCATTATTTCTCTGGCAGATGGCAGTATCTGCGCATCCGTCATCCCTTTAGAACGGGCTTCACTTGTGCGCAAGACCTGGAAGGCATATGAGTCTCAGTGGAAGATATGGGAGTCTTTCTGCACGCAGTGGGGCTTCAGCATTCATCAGGCTGAACAGGTACATGTGATGGAATGTAACAAAAAGAAATATGATCCCACTATGTAAAGAGAACAGTTTTATAGATCCTTTCTATATTTTTAACTAGCACTCTGTTGATTGTGACTACTTAATATTTAATCTTAAAAGTTTTGCTAAAATATTTGTTGTTCGTTATAGGGGAAGGATGGGGAGGGCATCATGTATATTGAAGTGAATACTCTACCCCAATATAGGGCAATACAGGACATTGATCCTAAATAGAGGCTTTCATTTACAAAGTACCATAGAATGTCCCTTTCCCCCTTCCTTTACATGTGTTGGAATGGCTGGCATGGCTAAGACAAGAGGGGGTAATGAGGGCAGCAGCTCAGAGAAGGCTTTCGGCTATTGCTTTCTTCAACAAGGCTATGGGTATTCCAGAGTTTTCAAACTCCTTCCTGGTTAAGCAGGTTTTAAAGGGGTGGGGAAGGTCTGAAGTAAAGTCAAAAAATAAGAGGGAGCCCATTACTCCTCTTTGGCTGAGGGAGCTGGTTAGGGCTTTGGACAAGGTGTACACTTCTAGCTATGAAGTGGCATTGTTTAGAGCCGCATTTTCCTTAGCAATGGCAGGTACATTGCGAGTGGGTGAGTTGGTGGCTTCTGCTAGATCTGGAGGCAATGGGGGCATTCAGTATGAGCACTTACACACATCTGAAGAGGGATTTCTTCTCTTTGTCCCAAGGTCCAAGACCGACCAAGAAGGAAAGGGGACTTGGTTGCCAATAGGCAAGCATGAGATAAAAGAGTGCTGCCCGATGGATAGTATAGAGGCTTACCTGAAGGTTAGACCTTTGGGGCCTAAGGAGTTCTTTGTGCATAAGGACTCCTCGGCTTTGTCTCTGTTTCAGTTTAAAAAGGTGCTTGCACTAGCGGCGGAATCTATTGGTTTGGATCCATCGCGGCTATGCTTCTCATTCGTTTGGTGCAGCCAGAGGGTCCCCAATTGGGGAAATTAAGTGCTTAGGGCATTGGCGGTCAGGCTGATATAAAACATACATTAGGCTGTTGAAGAAGGACAGCTAGGTTCTTCCGGGGGGGGGTCTTTGGCTATTCACATTCATCTTTGTCTTATGTATATATCGTGGTGACATGCAGTTCTGTTGGTTCATGTCTGAGAATTCTCGTGTGATGTTTTTATAGGGAAGGGCTCTTCTCCGGTTCACATGTGGATTGTAGGGCACTCATTTGTGTATTGGACAATGATCAGGGCTCTACATACTCCAGACAGGCAGCAACTCGGGTTTCCATCCTCAAAGGCTGTCGTTCTCTGGCTGGACTGCAGGGGCCTAACATGGAACAAATTGCCTTCCCTTCTACAAGATGCTCATAGAAGGTGGGGTCAACCGAACTTGATTGTATTGCATTTAGGGGGTAATGATTTGGGCTCCCTACCTGCTCTAGACCTTATCAAGAGAATGGTGTCGGATGTAAAGTGGCTGTGTGCTTGGCTGACAAATGTGAATGGGGGTTGGTCCAATGTGGTTGCATGACTGCATTGGAGGTACTTGGTGTCACAGAGAGCAGCCTATAATGTGAAGAAAAAAGTGAATAGGGAATTGGGGAGAGTGGTCCCAGCCTTAGGGGGGTTTGTGATTAGGCAGGATTGCATAACGGCCCTATATCACCTTGATGGGGTCCATTTAACCGACGCAAGGTTGGACATGTTTCTGGCGGAACTGAGGGGAGCTCTGTTGCCTCAAGTATAAAAAAAAGAAAAAAATTATATATATATATCTATATTATAAGTAAGGTTGTGTGTCAGTTTTGGAGAGTTGTACTCTGTTTTCCTCTTGTGGCGGTCGGTCAGGGCCCTGTACCGAGCAGTCAGAATGATGAGTGATGGCCTTTGAGAACGGGGAGGGGTGACACCCACTAGGCACCGGCCTAGGGGTTTCTCTCCCTGACGAATTGCATCCGATGATCTCTAACAAAACATACATCTCTCTCTGCTAAAGAGCGTGAGCAACCTGTGCCACGCTGCAGGAACCGAAAGGGGGCCTTGACCGTCTTTCGGTAGGGGTTAGTTTAGTTTAGTGATAAGTGCCGCCAACGAGTTAAGAACTTTTTTTATATATATATATATATATTTATTTTTTATGAGGTTATTCATAACAGAAAGTCAAATAAAGGCATATTTGCAACAATTCAAATTATGCAGTTGTAAAAACAATATATCCAAGGCTGGGAAGACTCAAATAAACCCCCAGCCTTCATGTGATCATGCAGTCATTCCATGTGAGTTTTAGTCTGTTCATCCTTGCATAAGTCCGAGGCAACTCTTTATAATGACAATTTTATAGAGTCCAATAGTCATTTGTTGCCTTTGCTCTTGAATATAAGACTGCTACATATAAACAATATAACTTCCAACTATGGCTTAAATGACATATGCCTCTAGTTTACAATGCAAATAAACATAAAAAACCGAAACAAAAACAAAACACATACATAATGAATTACAGCATTAGGTAAATGAGTTTCGTGTACTCAAGTGTAAGTGGAGTATTTCTTTACATCTGTGCATAACTATGTAGGGACGTAGTGTAGAGAGGAGTTTAAAGTGTATGTACTATATAGTGGGCTAATTACTAATAACTTTGGTCTATTTGGGCTTATATTTAAATTGTTCCCAGAGGAGCAGCATATCCTCAAAAAAATCTAGATTGCCTACTTGTAAGTAATGAAATCTTTCCAGTATTAGATCCGAATTGACTAATTTTCTCCATTCGCTAATATTGTGTATTTTGGTGGTTTTCCAGCATCTAGGGACCATTGGTTTGCAGTGTTTATCATGATTTGAAAAAGCTGTCTACGTATTTTACACGCTATCTGAGGAGTATTTTGGAGAAGGATTAATTCTATACTTGGGCTTAACTGAGTATGCAGCACTGAGTTGATTTCTTGAAAAATCTCTGACCAGAAGTGTCTTATGGGTGTGCACTCCCACCATATGTGTGTCATGTGTCCTTTTTGGCCGCAGCCTCTCCAACATGTACCTGAACTACCTCTATATATGTGCTTAATTTTGGCTGGGGTCAAGTACCATCTCATACAAATTTTTTATATTTGTTTCTTTTGCTCCTGAAGAGTGGGCAGAGCGTGATAAGTTTTTAAATCTAGCAAGCCATTCCTTAGGTGATGTGTTTGTTTCTATCTCCTTGTCCCACCCCAATGTGTACGATGGTAGCTTTGGGAATCTGCTTTCCAGTATCTATATAATGTGGAGATTGACCTGGAATACTTCAGATCACTCAAACATGCCTGTTCAAACTGTGTTAGAGGGTATAGAAGGTCTTCCTTGTACTTGTGCGATAGGATAAAATGCCTAGCCTGGTGATAATTGAACCAAGAGGCAAAGAAAGGGATAGATAGTGTATCTATTTTTGTTTTGATTTTAGCTTGTTATTGTCCAATAATGTGTGGATCTGTATTAAAGGATGTAGAGGGGTATCTGAACTCCTCTCCTGTTTGAGACCTGGGGGAAACTCAGGGTTAGACAGTAAACTCGTTAATGGAGAATATTTTGTGGAGATCTTTGGGAATGACTTGAAAACCACTCTCCAATCTTTCCACGTTTCATTGGAGATAGAAGATTGTGAGACAATGGAGTTTTTTAGGGCTTGAGGATTCCAACACCTACTACCTAAATGAGTTGCGCCAGCCAGGCATGTTTCTATTTGCACCCAAACCTTAGACTGTTCTATGTCAAACCTGCAACAATCCAGGACAAGCTGAAGGGATATTGCTAACTTATATGAGTTGAGATGGGGTATTCCCAACCCCCCTTGAGCAGGTAGTTTATAAATTGTGCTTTTGTTAATGCGTGGAGGTCTTCGTCTCCAAATATAATCATTCATTATCTTTTGCAATATGCCAACTTCTCTAGAAATGTGTTGGGCAGGTACTGGAGAATGTATAGTGCTTTAGGTAACAACACCATTTTTGCAGCTTGAATCCTGCCAAGCCATGAAATGTTTTTTAATAGCCAAGAGGAGGTCAAGGATTGGAACTAGTTGATCAACTCCTCATAGTTGCACTTACATGTTGATTGTCTGTCTGGGGTTAAGTAAATTCCTAGATACTTAAGCTTGCCAAGTTGCACTTTTAGAGGGCAAAGTGCCCTAATTTCCTCTAGCATCTCTTGTGGAACCATAACCGGCAGGAATTCTGACTTTGTCATATTAACTGAAAAGTTGGATACTCTCCCGAAGTAAGTGAGTTCTGTCATCGTATGTGTAATAGATCTAAGAGGGTCGGTCAGCGTCAGTAAGAGATCGTCCGCATAGATGGCTGCTTTATGCTGTCTGGATGCTACCTCTATTTCTCTGATATGATAGTTATCCCTGATTTTGATTGCAAGTGGTTCGAGTGATAGAATGAATAGCAAAGGGGAGAGCGGGCATCCCTGTCTGGACCCGTTTCTTATTTCAAAGGACTCTGATAGCGTCCCATTTACCCTGACCTGTGCTGTTGGGTTAGTATATAAGGCCATTATTGTTTGGATGAACCGTGTGGGAAAGTTAAACAGTCTAAGAGTCGTTTGAAAGTAAGTCCAGTCAAGTCTGTCAAATGCCTTCTCGGGGTCAGTGGATACGAGTTAAGAACTTTTACAAAGTTCGGTCATTTGAAAGTTGCCTAATACTATTAAATAGATAAAAGTTTACGTTTTAATAAACGTGACTGTGACCGGTCTTTCCTCCCAAACAGGTGTCTGTGTTTATTTATAGTTAGTGTTTAAGTTTAGTAAATATAAGGACGTAATAGGAGGTTTATCCCTTATGATTACTGCAGTAATTTCGAAAGAAACAGAACAAAATCCTTATTTACTCCAGGCTCATTTAGATGCGGCAACTGTGGTACCTGCAAGCATATCCACAAATTTACAACCATCATGGACAGATTTGGACAGGTCCACAAAATAAATAAATATATCAGTTGCCAGACAGCTGGAGTAATAAATATATTTTAAATTGTTACTTTTTTATGTATTTATTTTTTGCTACTTGCCTGTAGTTAAATTTAGATGCACAATAAAATAGCATAGACACTTATGTCCCCCTAACATTTACAGTGACATTCTAGTGGACAAATAAAATGCTTCAAAACTTATCTAATGTTTCACCAAAATATATTATGGTAGTCCGTACCTCCCAACTTCTGTCAGGGATTTCTGGGATATGGGAGGTTAAAAGCTTGTGGGTAGTGGATCAACGATGGGCTAAATGCAGATGTGCATTCCATAGGCCTTTCTGTGAGGTCTGTAGGCATGACTGGGAAGTCCGTAGGCGTGTCTGGGAGGTCAGAAGGTGTGTCTGGGAGATCTGTAGGCCTGTCTGTAGGCATGCCTGAGAGGTCTGTAGGTATGATTTGGAGGTCTGTAGGTGTGTCTGGGAGATCTATCGGCCGGTCTGAGAAGCCTGTAGGCATGACTAGGAAGTCCGTAGGCATGACTGGGAGATCAGTATGTGTGTCTGCGAGGTCTGTAGGTGTGTCTAGGAGGTCTGTAGGCATGTCTGAGAGGTCTGTAGGCATGTCTGAGAGGTCTGTAGGTATGACTGGGTAGTCCGTAGGCATGTTTGGGAGGTCAGTAGGTGTGACTGGGAGATCTGTAAGTATGACTGAGGAGTCTGGAGGATTTTCTGGTAGATCTGTAGGCATGACTGGGACGTCTGTAGATGTGTCTGGGGGATCTGTCGTCCTGTCTGAGAAGCCTGTAGGTATGAATATGAAGTCCGTAGGCGTGACTGGGAGGTCTGTAGGCATGACTAGGAAGTTAGTAGGCATGACTGGGAGGTCAGTAAGTGTGTCTGGGAGGTCTGTAGGCATGACTGGTAGATTTGTAGGCCTATCTGAGAGGTCTGTAGGCATGACTTGGAGGTCTGAAGCTATGACTGGTGTAGTGTTTGTAAATCCAGGTGGTTTAGAAATATATCTGACACAGAGTCCATTTATACAGCAACTAACTACACACTTTCCCTAGGAAACTTCTGACTTCACTGGCGTCTATTGGAGGATTTGCATTCTGAATTGCTTCCACTTTCTTTGGGTCTGCTGATATGCCTTCAGCTGAAAAAACAAATCCATAAAATTCTAGTTTAGTTTTGTTAAATTCACACTTACTACAATTTAAGGTAAGTCCTTTCTCATGAAGTCGCTCAAAAACTGCTGTGAGATTTTTATCATGGTCCTCTTGAGTAGCTCCAAACACAATGATATCATCGCTGAAGTTTTTAACTCCTGGAATTCCAGATAATGTTTGCTGTATTGCATTTTGAAATACTTCAGCAGCAGAAGAAACACCAAAACTTAGGCGCTTGTATCTCCACAATCCTGTGTGTGTTGAGAATGTAGTTATATATCTACTTGTTGGATCCAATTCCAGTTGATGATAGCCTGATTTTAAATCAAGTTTGGAGAAAACTTTTGCCTGGTTGAGATCATGAATTATATCATCTAATGTTGGAGTAACGTGGCGCTCCCTGATAATGGCAGTGTTGGCTTGCCTCATGTCTATGCAAATTCTTACACTATTTGGGTCTTTGGGTTTTGGCATTGATACTATTGGGGAGACCCATGGAGTTGGCCCCTGCACTCTTTCGATGATTCCTTGTGTTTCAAGGTTCCTGAGTTCAGCATCAACCTTGTGCCTTAGATGAAATGGAATTCTTCTATGTGGTTGTATTACAGGTTTTATATGTGGATTAATATGCAGCTGTACTTGAAAATCTTTCAATTTACCAATGCCATTAAACAAATGGGAATACTGCTGTACTAACCGATCTGCTACAGATCCTGTGTCCTTTCTAGGTGAAATTGCATTCATAAGCTTTATAAGTCCCAAACTGGATGAAGTTTCAAAACTCAGAAGAGAAGAATTTTGACCCTTTACAACATAAAACATAGTTGCTGTTTTGTTGTGTTTAAATGCACATGTGGCTGTAAATTTACCAATGACATTAAGGGGTTTAGTTGATCGATATGCATATATATTTATTTTACTCTGTAATAACTGTGGTTGTGGTTTTAACATGTGAAATGTTTGTTCACCCACTAAATTGACAGCAGATCCTGAATCAATCAATGCAGTGATTTTAGTGTCATTAATGAGTACATCAACTTGTGGCTGAGTTAGGTTACACATGTTGTTTACTACAAATACATATTTGTCATCATTGTTTGAATATTGTCCTTTTTGATCAGGAGATCTGACTAGATTTACTTTCCACTGTTCTGATGTATGTGGTTCAGTATGTGATTGAGGTATTTGATACAGTTTTGTTCTACATTGCTTTGCAAAGTGATTACATTTCCCACATGCCCTGCATTGCTTATTCCTTGCAGGACAAGTCCCATTATGTGGATAGAAACCCCCACAGTTCCTGCATAACACACATGAGATCTGTTTCTTTTTTGTGGGCTGTACTGTTGAACTGTCTTTTTGAACTCTATTTGTAATAAACTGATCTTCAGTAGATCTATTTTCTATGCTTGCAGCTTGCCTGTCAGCAATTTCTAATGTTCTGCCATAATCAAGCAAATCTTTTAAAGATAGTTCAGATTGTCTCAGTGCATATTTCCTAAGTTTTGAAGAAGTGCAGCTTTGTATTATCTGTGCTTTAATCTCATTTTCAACATTAGAAAACTCACAATTCTTTCCTAGTAAACGTAACCTGGTTTGAAATGCATCACCCTGTTGTGTTGCCTGTCTGAATGTGTATATTTCATACTGAGTGTTCTTTTTAGGGAGAAAATATGTTGTCAGTTTATCTTTAACATCATTGTATGAGTCAGTGGTTGCAGACAAGGTATCATAAATGTCATACACTTTTTCTCCAGCTAAATGAAGCAGTAAAGCCTTTTTTCTGTTTGCATCAGTAACATCCAAAGCAATAAGATAATTTTCAAATCTCTGAATCCATTTTAGCCATCTTGGGCCTACTGAGCTTAGTTCTGCATCAGAATCAAACACAGGGAAGTTGTATTCATTACATGCAGCCATTCTTGTGTGTGTATTGCAGCAGGTTACTCACTGTTTGCTGAGACAAAGCAATAGGGTTCAAACATAATCCTCGTCGCCAAAATGTAGTGTTTGTAAATCCAGGTGGTTTAGAAATATATCTGACACAGAGTCCATTTATACAGCAACTAACTACACACTTTATTTCCTGGTTCCTCACTTCAACAACACTGTTCCCGCCCCTGCTTCTTTGCAACAATTATATACATTTACAAGTCAGAGCACAAACTAGGAAGAAAGCATTATATATTATAATATCACAACAAACACCATAACTGGGAGATCTGTAGGCATGACTGGGAGGTCTGTAGGCATAACTTGGGGGTCTGTAGGAATAACTGTGTGGTTGGTAGGCATTACTGGAGGTCTGTAGGCCTGTCTGAGAGGTCTGTAGGCATGACTGGGAGGTCTGTAGGCATGTCTGGAAGGTCTGAAGGCCTGTCTGAGAAGTCTGTAGGCATGACTGGGAGGTCTGTAGGCATGTCTGGATGGTCTGTAGGCATGTCTGAGAGGTCTGTAGGCATGACTGGGAGATTTATAGGCATGTCTGGGTAATCTGTAGGCATGACTGGGAGGTCTGTAGGCATGACTGGTAGGTCTGAAAGCCTGTTTGAGAGGTCTGTAGGCATGACTAAGAATTCTGTATGCATGACTGGGAGGTCTGTAGGCATGACTGGGAGGTATGTAGGCATTAATGGGATGTCGGTAGGCATGCCTGGGTGGTTGGTAGGCATGACTGGGAGGTCTGTAGGCATGGCTGGGAGGTCTGCAGGTGTGACTGGGAGTTCTGTAGGCATGTCTGAAAAGTTTGTAGGCATGACTGGGAGGTCTGTAAGCCTGTCTGAGAGGTATATAGGCATGAGTTGGAATTATGTAGGCATGACTGGGAGATCTATAGGTATGTCTGGGTGATCTGTAGGCATGACTGGGAGGTCTGTAGGCATCTCTGAGAAGTCTGTAGGCATGTCTGGGTGATCTGTAGGCATGACTGGGAGGTCTGTAGGAATGACTGGGAGGTCTGTAGGCATGACTGGGAGGTCTGTAATGTCTGAGAAATCTGTAGGCATGACTGGGAGGTCGGTAGGCATGTCTGGGTATTCTATGGGCATGACTGGGAGGTCTGTAGGCATGACTAGGAGGTCTGTAGGCCTGTCTGAGAGGTCTGCAGGCATGACTGGGAGGTCTGTAGGCATGTCTGGATGGTAAGCATGTCTGAGAGGTCTGTAGGCAAGACTAGGAATTCTTTAGGCATGACTGGGAGATCTATAGGCATGTCTGGGTAATCTGTAGGCATGACTGGGAGGTCTGTAGGCATGACTGGTAGGTCTTTAAGCCTGTCTGAGAGTTCTGTAGGCATGACTAGGAATTCTGTAGGCATGACTTGGAGATCTATAGGCATGTTTGGGTGCTCTGTAGGCATGATTGGGAGGTTTGTAGGCATGACTGGGAGGTCTGTAGGCATGACTGGGAGGTTTGTAGGCATATCTGAGAAGTCTGTAGGCATGTCTGGGTGATCTGTAGGCATGACTGGGAGGTCTGTAGGCATTACTGGGATGTCGGTAGGCATGCCTGGGAGGTTGGTAGGCATGACTGGGAGGTCTGTAGGCATGACTTGGAGGTCTGTAGGCATGTTTGAGAAGTTTGTAGGCATGACTTGAAATTCTGTAGGTATGACTGGGAGATCTATAGGCATGTCTGGGTGATCTGTAGACAAGACTGTGAGGTCTGTAGGCATGACTGGGAGGTCTGTAGGAATGACTGGTAGGTCTGTAGGCATGACTGGGAGGTCTGTAGGCATGTCTGAGAAGTCTGTAGGCATGACTGGGAGGTCTGTAGGCATGTCTGGTGGATCTGTAGGCATGACTGGGAGTTCTGTAGGCATGACTGGGAGGTCTATAGGCATGACTGAGAGGTCTGTGGGAATGACTGAAAGGTCTGTAGGAATGACTGAGAAATGTCTAAGAAGTCTGTAGGCATGTCTGGGTGATCTGTAGGCATGACTGGGAGGTCTGTAGGCATGACTGGGAGGTCTGTAGGAATGACTGGTAGGTCTGTAGGCATGACTGGGAGGTCTGTAGGCATGTCTGAGAAGTCTGTAGGCATGACTGGGAGGTCTGTAGGCATGTCTGGTGGATCTGTAGGCATGACTGGGAGTTCTGTAGGCATGACTGGGAGGTCTGTAGGCATGATTGGGAGGTTTGTAGGCATTACTGGGAGGTCTGTAGGCATGACTGGGAGATCTATAGGCATGTCTGGGTGATCTGTAGGCATGACTGGGAGGTCTGTAGGTATGACTTGGAGGTTTGTAGGCATGACTGGGAGATCTATAGGCATGTCTGGGTGATCTGTAGGCATGACTGGGAGGTCTGTAGGTATGACTTGGAGGTTTGTAGGCATGTCTGAGAAGTTTGTAGGCATGACTTGAAATTCTGTAGGTTTGACTGGGAGATCTATAGGCATGACTGAGAGGTCTGTGGGAATGACTGAAAGGTCTGTAGGAATGCCTGAGAAGTCTGTAGGCATGTCTGGGAGGTCGCACTCTCACCACTTGTGTTCGAAGAATTTGACTTAATTTGTAAATTAATATCACAAGCCTTTCTGGAGATATCTATTTATTCCCAAACAATAGCCCAATAAATAATAAGGATTTAAAGGGACATCCCTATGCCTCAGAACATGTTTTTTTTTTTTTTTTACATTAATGATCCCAGATAAATCTGTGTTTTACAAAACTGTAAGCATTGCAAATCTCAAGCTGTAAAAACAAAGAGAAAAGCAAAATACAAATAAACTGATAGTGTTAGAATTATGTATTTAGTATAGATAACATTTTAACTGCCACCTTGGGGTATGTTTATGAACTGCCACTTGAATAAAATGATTATTATTTTGTCTGCATATTAGCTGATGCTTTTATAAGATTCCTTTGTTAGATCTGCTCTCAGGCTCTCAGACGGTCTTAGAGAAGGAAGACGGCTCCTACTGAATTTAATCTGGTCTTTTTTAATCTATTGATTGACAGCAGTATTGTAGCAGGAGTCGCTTTGATTTAACCCTTTGGCTGCAGTAGAGAGTTACAATGCATTACAGACCTCTTCAGCAGTCAAGAGGTTAAACATGAAATGCACCAATAATTACACAAGGTGTGGTGCCCAGCACTTTAATTGAATCAGTCAGGCATGCTAGAGGCTTTGCGCTACATTAGCCTGTGCAGGCTGCCATCTGTATTCCTGGCCTGCAGAGAAGCAATGAAAATGATGTTTATTCCCAGTGCTGAACACAACCACGTGCAGCCTGCGTGTCCGCCTGACGCTGCAGCATGACAAATCCCCTGAAACGCAAACTCAAAAACATGTTGACATTTATTAGTTTATATTTAATCTCATCAGGGTGACTTGCCAGTGACATGACAACAATAATATCAGTGCCTGGCGCTTCTTCATTTGCCTTTTCTACCGCTAATGGTTACTGGTATCTTAATCCCCAGCCAGAGAGCTCTTGCCAGAACCTTCAGCAATTGGCACCAAAATTATCAGGTGTGCAAAAGAAAACATCATCAAATACAGTGCTGGCCTTTAGAAAAAAGGCAGAATAAGATTTACATTTTATTATTATTGTACTTTATTAATAAAGCTGCACATCCCCCAGAAAGGGGTGGCTTAAAGGGACAGTCTACACCAGAATTTTTATTGTTTTAAAAGATAGATAATCCCTTTATTACCCAGTCCCCAGTTTTGCATAACCAACACAGTTATAATAATATACTTTTAACCTCTGTGATTATCTTGTATCTAAGCCTCTGCAAACTGCCCCTTTTTTCAGTTCTTTTGACAGACTTGCAGTCTAGCCAATGGCTCCCAGATAACTTCACGTGCACGAGCACAGTGTTATCTATATGAAATACGTGAACTAACACCCTCTAGTGGTGAAAAACTGTTAAAATGCAATCTGAAAGAGGTGGCCTTCAAGGTCTAAGAAATTAGCATATGAACCTCCTAGCTTTCAACTAAGAATACCAAGAGAACAAAGCAAAATTGGTGATAAAAGTAAATTGGAAAATTGTTTAAAATTACATGCTCTATCTGAATCATGAAAGTTTATTTTGGCCTAGACTGTCCCTTTAAGTGCGATGTAGAAGTGTGAAGAAATAGTGTCTTATTTTAGAAAGTGCAAGATGTGCGCTGCAATGCCTCTGAAAGATCACACAAAAAGATAAATAACAAAAGACAGTGAAGATGCGCGGTAGTAAAAAACTACACAGGGTGATACAATAAAATGTACAATGTGTATTGCGAGTTACCAGAAAGAACAACTGTTTGCTAATGAGAGCTACAAAGGTCAGTGAGAATGCACAGAATTGTGTCATATAAGAAGCTACACCAAATGATACAATGAAACTATAACTCAGTGAAAAAAAGGTTACAGATTGTGTAGGAAAACTAAGGGATTAAATGCTTACCGGATCCTTCTTCACAGAGGAGAGGATTTAACATAACTTAATTAAATAACTATGTACATGAGAATGTAGTGCGAAATAACCACAGACAAACTTTTTATGGGAAAAATTTTGTGACCGTCACAGGCCATAAAATTTTATTAACCTAACAAACTAGATAGAACTGATAGAACTGAAAATATATATGGCGGCATAGAGATCAGCTACCCAGAACAGCAGGAGATCACCGGCCCAACGGGAACAGCAGCAGAGGAGTCTCTGCCCTAAGGAGATGACGCTGAGGGGTTGCAGAGATCACGTGACCATCCCTCAAAAGGGAGGAAGGAGGGTTACCGTCACGTGCACGTGAGGGCCTACCCTCCTCCCCGGAAGTCTGGCCATCACTCACCCCTAGCGACCTTCTCCTGCGCAACCGGACCGAGGATCTCCCGCCGCCAGGGTGAAAGAAGATCTTCCACCTAGATAAGGATTCCCTGTTACCAAGCCGTGTAAACCGCATAACAGGGAGAGGAGATCCATATCCTACAGTAATGGCTTATTGGGCCTAGGGTGAGTAGCCATAGCCCTGCCATTAAGGTGCCGTCGAAAATACAACATCATTAAAACATTACAAAAGGGGAAGGGAGGGAGGGAAAAAACTGCTTCAGCCAGGATCCGGAGAAGAAGAGGAAGTTGCAAGGGAGAACTTGGCTTATCTACTGGTAAGGAGGGGCCTACCCTAAATTGCAACAATGTTGCACCCAGCACCTTCCCTCTCTCTTCTAACCCACTCTCCTACAGCCTTAACCCTTAGACTGCTCCAGGCTTATACTAAGCCCTACACTGCATTAAGGGATTAAATGCTTACCGGATCCTTCTTCACAGAGGAGAGGATTTAACATAACTTAATTAAATAACTATGTACATGAGAATGTAGTGCGAAATAACCACAGACAAACTTTTTATGGGAAAAATTTTGTGACCGTCACAGGCCATAAAATTTTATTAACCTAACAAACTAGATAGAACTGATAGAACTGAAAATATATATGGCGGCATAGAGATCAGCTACCCAGAACAGCAGGAGATCACCGGCCCAACGGGAACAGCAGCAGAGGAGTCTCTGCCCTAAGGAGATGACGCTGAGGGGTTGCAGAGATCACGTGACCATCCCTCAAAAGGGAGGAAGGAGGGTTACCGTCACGTGCACGTGAGGGCCTACCCTCCTCCCCGGAAGTCTGGCCATCACTCACCCCTAGCGACCTTCTCCTGCGCAACCGGACCGAGGATCTCCCGCCACAAGGAAGCATTTTAATGGTACCCTTGCCGCCAACGCACAACCCGATTTACAGGAGGGGTAACAGAGCTCTCTGAATGTCCCCTATGAATAAATCCGGCCCCACATCAGAAAGGTGAACTTTATCCCTTCTATATAGCTCGGTTCTATCAGCCGAAATGGCTTCGTGCCGTACCACGAAGCCACCTGACCCAGTGACGGTTTTCGCTACAGACGCATTGATCTTCTTCCTAACCCGGTATGCCGCCGTATGGGCCGACATATGCCTCCAGTGGAGACGGGGTATTATATGGGACCACCCTATCATGACCCCCGGGATGCGTACTCTTAGCCACCCAATGTCTGCCTGCATAACCTTAATCAACTGTAAAACTGGTATGGCCCCCACATCGTTACCCCCTAGGTGAAGAATAATAATGTGAGGCTTCCCCCAGCGTACCAGGGCCCCAGATATGGTTCCTGCTAATTGGGGCCAGCACATCCCCCTATCACCCAACCACCTAACGGATGCCTTGTTGGAAGGGAGACCTAGGGATTGGCCAAATGGGAGGGACGCACAGCGTAGGGAGGCCCAGTGGACAAAGGAGTGGCCCACAATCCAGATTCGCTTCACCCCGGGGGTAGTGCCTGTGGAGACAAACATTTTAGTATCCTGAATTAACATCTAAACATTAAACAATTGGACGGACATAGGTTCTGAAACAATTGGACCGCCAACGCCCAATACGTTTTATGTCCTCGCACGAGGAGCCCGCTTGCGCAGCGTTAGTCGCGGCCCCTATGCGAAAAGAGTGCGGGGCCAGTCTGCTAGCGTCCAGCCCCGCCTGGACTGCCGCCAATTTTAGGACCCTACCGAACTGAAATTTGGAAAGGGATCTGCCGTCCGCATGGACCAGGAATTGCCCCGGGCCAGGCGGCCTTTGAGCCAGGTAAAGATTAACGCAGTTAACCGGGCAGCATGCGCTGTTCACCTGAGGGTGAACGGGGATCCAGGTTCCCTTACCTTCCTGATCTGTCTTTGATCGCGGCAGAAAAAGAAGTAAGGAATCAGGGGCAGCTCTAACATGTTGCAATTGTATACCTGCCCCAGACGCCTGCTTGGAGGGTGCTACTACCTCACTAACTCTAAGAGCGGCGGCAAAGGCCAGATTAAACGCAGTTTTGAAGAGTAGGGCTTCAAAATCTGATCTACAGACCACGTCGAGCGCCAAGAGCAAACGCTCCAGGCGGTCGCGGGTGATGGGTTCGCGCGTGTCTATTTTCCGCTGCTGCGATCTGCCCCAACCCTTGATCACCTGCCTAATAAAAAAGGAATTGGTTGGGTCAGGAATGGCTAATGCCCTATAGAAAAATGAGAGGGCGGCCAATTTGGATTGTATTGCCCCCTGACGGGCCCCAGAGGCATGCAAACTCACCAGCCAATCATGTAAGTTGTCCCTAGACCCCTGAGCAGCGTCGGCTCCCCTGGACGCACAGAAATTGTCCCATTCAGACCACATGCGGGCATAGGCGTGCCAAGTGGATGGTGCTAAGGAGGAGCGGACCAACGGCAGTAAGGCTATCCAGGAAGGACGAGCTGCCAAAGGAAATCAGGACAGCGTAAGCCCACGGCTGCAGCTGTGGGGGCTAACTTGCGAAATGTCGCCCATTCGAATCGTGACAGGGCGTCAGCTACAACATTGTCGACGCCCGGGACATGACGGGCCTGGAACTGGATGTTAAGGTCCAGACAGCGCAACACCAGGTGGCGCAGCAAGGTAATGACCTTTGCTGAGGTGGCTGACAAGTTATTGATCGCAAAGACCACACTGATGTTGTCTGTCCAGAACACAACAGTCCCGTTCGACAACTTCCCACCCCACAGCTCGACCGCCAAGACCACGGGGAATAGCTCCAGGAGAGTCAGGTTTCGAGTAAGGCCCGCCGGGGCCCAGGACTCCGGCCAGGGCTCCGCGCTCCACTCTCCCTGGAAACAGGCCCCGTAACCGTGCGATCCAGCTGCGTCAGTGAAAAGGTGCAGTAACTGGCTAGACATGGGAGGGGTACGCCAGACCCGAATCCCGTTAAATCGCGTGAGAAACTGTTCCCAGACTACCAGGTCAGCCAGCAATTCACCCCCTAGGGTTATCTTTGATTTCGGGTTTGACCTACCACTAAGCTGTCTTTCCAGTCTACGGTTAAAAACCCGACCCATGGGGATAACTCTGCAAGCGAAATTAAGCAAACCTAACAGGGATTGTAACTGTTTCAGGGAAATAACTGCATTAGAGACTGCCGCTCTGACCGCCTCAAGCATGCCCTGAACTTTATCAGGTGGCAACCTACAGAGCCGAGCCTGGGTGTCGATTTCGATTCCCAGGAAGACTAAACAGGACGCGGGGCCTTGCGTTTTGTCCTCTGCTAGGGGCACCCCGAAATGTCTCATGACGCTGCGCATGATGTTCATTGTGGATAAACAATCATCGGAGCCTGCCCTCCCTACAATGAGAAAATCGTCCAGGTAGTGTGCTATGGGATCGCTGCCCACTTCTGAAGCTACGACCCAATGAAGGAAACTACTGAACGCTTCAAACAAGGCGCATGACAAAGAGCAGCCCATGGGCAGGCAGCGATCCACGTAGTACACACCTGCAAACTTACAACCCATTAGATGGAAAACTGAGGGGTGGAGTGGAAGAAGCCTAAATGCCGACTCAATGTCTAGTTTCGCCAATAGAGCACCATGACCCGCCCTCCTGACCAGGTCTAGTGCGCTATCAAAGGATTGATAGCGCACCGAGCTGAGTTGGGGGTCAATGGCATCATTGACTGAGCTACCTTTTGGGTACGACAGGTGCTGAATGAGGCGAAACTTCCCTGGCTCTTTCTTGGGAACCACCCCCAACGGGGAAATGACCAAATCAGGTAAAGGTGGGGCAGCAAAGGGGCCCGCCATTCGCCCTAAAGTCACTTCTTTATTAATTTTATCCCTCACTACTTGGGGGTGTTGGTATGCTGAAATAAGGTTCCTATTAAATCTCTTACCCTTGATTTGCCTAAATGTGGGGATATGAAAACCAAATGAAAAACCCTCCCATAACATACGTGCCGCCGCCTGGTCTGGGTAAGCCCACAACCATGGTGCCATGGCATGTACATTAATTGGCGTTTCCGCCTTTCTGGCCCAAGTTTGCTGAAGGGGGCTTATTGGCCTGGTCCCTTCGCTTGATGCAGTCACTGCCAGGGTGTGGACCAGAGCAGTACCTGCAGACATGTCTGAAGGTGCATGCGCTACCCTTGTCGCATTTTTTGTCCTGGAAGGGCCAGCAGGTTCCCCCCCGTTTCCTGCTTCTGGTATTGCGAAAGGACTGCTGCGCTGATTGCTGAGTTGAAGTTGCAGCAGCGGGTGCACCCCCTTTTGGGTCCATTCGCTGCCACAACTGGTTATCAGTAGAGTCAAATGTCAGGGAAGGATTTCCTGCCATTTTCCTCCTGAACTCAGCATCATATTCCCTCCACACACCTTCACTGTGATTACGCTGAATCCAGTGAATAGTGTCCGTGTATTTTAGGATAGGCAAACTCTGGGAGGGGTACTTTTCGATATAACAGGAGGAAAAAACCCTGAAGCACTGGAGCCACTCATCAAAAGTGTCTGGGCGTTTAAATTTTTTAGGCCCTGTTCCCTCAGCGCTCTTCTCTCTCTGCCTATACGCCTCCACCGAAAGGTCAAATATATTAACATATTTTCCACGGTGGATTCTACTGACCACCTTTTTGCGCAGGTGTCTATGCAATGAGTATATTTTTCCTGGGCTTGCGTCCCCGTAAAGGGCTGCTCGCCTTTCGGAGATGGCCCTGGTAGGGAGAGGTTCAGCTGGCACCTCTGTAGATGGGTTTTGCGGGGCGGGGTTACTGGCGCTATCCTGCTTAGTATCTGGCTTGACCCCCCTCTTTAAAATTTTCTTAATCATTCTAAACATTTTCTTCTGACCTGCCCCTTGTAAACCCAAGGAAGAGTCAGTCTCAGACCCTGAGTCAGAAGAGGATGAGTCAGAGGAAGAAAGGTCATTGTGTGTAAATAAAGCATTCTCACCGTGACTAATGGCAGGAGGTCCCTGACCCATGCTGGAAACGGGCTGGCCTGCTGGCTGGTTTTGGAGGGCGAGTCCTGAAGACCCTTGCTGTGCAGTGGAAGTGGTGGCTGCTGCTCCTGCTGTAATGCTGCCTGGTACTCCTGCATCCGCCCCACTCATGACTGTGGCAGTGTTGGTCCGTGTTTTTGCTGCACTTTGTGATCCAATTGCCCCCTGCAAAAGAGAAAGAATTTGGCGAGCACTTTGCCCAATGGATGTGTCTGGATTATCAGTAGCAAGGGGTGGATGAGCTATATGAAGTGGTGTATGAAATCCCTGACTCACTGACTGTCCATTCGCAGATGTCTGAGCATTCACACCCTGCTGGTCTACAATAGGGTTATGGCATGCCTGGCTTATTGATTGTGCATGGTTTAATGAGTGTGCATGAGCGCCCTGCGTGGCTGCCATGGGGGAGTGGATACCCTGATCAAGGGGTTGTACTCCTTGTATGCCTAAAGTAATGGGATGTTGTAGCTGGCTTAAAGATTGCACATTCGCATTATGTATGCCAACCAGGGGTGTATTATATCCCTGAGGAGCTGCTTGTACGTTCACACCATTCAAAGCCGCATTCACACCAATGGGGGATGGTAAATGATGAGATGGTAAATGATGCTCAATGTTTTGATTAACATGCATACTTTGAACATTGCCTTGATTCACATGCAGGCTATTATTAGACACAATATCATGCGGCTGAGCGGCCGCTTGCACTAAACCACTATCAGCCCTGTGTGGGTTAATAATATCGGGAGCGGCCTGCTGAACGGCATTTGCGTTATCTCCCATTTGTATAAACTGTAATGGCCTCATTGCCCTGGAAGGGTTAACTCTGCGTGTCCCCCTACCCCTACCACTGGCTATCTGCCTGGTACTACCTCTTATGATGGAGCGACCCCTTTGATGCCCCTGAGGATTAACATTCAAATGTGCCGTTCGCTTGCGCAGTTTGCTTGCGCTGCTAATGCCCCTCCGACCCCCCACTGATAACCCGCCAACGGCCAAGGACGGCTCTCGGTGCTCACCTGCAAGTGGCGTTGCCCCGGGAGCCGATGTCCTTGTGACCGCGCGGGAATCTGCCAAGCCGGAAGTGCCGATGTCCGCTTCCGGTGACGTCACTAACATGGCGTTGACACCGGAAGTCGGACCCGGACCACGCGGCTGGCGAAGGAGATCGCTAGGCCCCGAGGGGAGCAGCATAGGCCCTGAGATGGCATGGGCCTCGGGTATGGTGCGACCAGGGGCAAGTCCGGGTGTTGAGGGCTGAGGGGCCATGTTCCGGCCGGGCTGGGGACCGCGTGTTGCCACGTGTGGTGCCCCAATGAGAGGTGTGAAAGGGCGATGCCTGCTGGGGGTAGTTAAAGCAGGATCCGGATCCTGACTAGAAGGATCAGGAGGGAAAACAGCTGGTGTGACACTGGGCCCTGGGGAGGCTGCAGCCATAGCGGATATTATGTTTTTCAATAGGTCAGAAACTGCTGACATAGCAGCAGGGGGTACAGCACTTAAAAATGAGGCCTGTACACTATCAAGAGGTAAATTAGCCTGCTGGGTCTGCAATGCTTGAGGTCTGGGGGATTCCTGAGCTAACTCAATATCAATAGGTCCCTGCTCTTCCACATTATGAACCTGGGCTGACACAACAGTAGTATATTGAGTTGGGGGAATGATATCTAAATCATCCTCAGAAATAGATTGAAAACTTATCTTTATTTTTTCTTTTGCAGGTGCAGGAGGTTCCTGTTCCGACTGGTAACGTCTGGGAGGCAGAGTAGAACGCCTGGAACGATGCATAGCTGCACTGGTGATGACAGAACTGCTAAGAAAAAACTGCTTCAGCCAGGATCCGGAGAAGAAGAGGAAGTTGCAAGGGAGAACTTGGCTTATCTACTGGTAAGGAGGGGCCTACCCTAAATTGCAACAATGTTGCACCCAGCACCTTCCCTCTCTCTTCTAACCCACTCTCCTACAGCCTTAACCCTTAGACTGCTCCAGGCTTATACTAAGCCCTACACTGCATTTCTGCTGTTAATGGGAGCTGCATAGAGTAAATAGCACTTTACAGCTGTGAAGAAAACTTCATATAATAAAGTTCTATACTATATAGCTTAATAAGTACTAAGGTGCTAATTACCTCACTATCGCCTAGATTTAGAGTTCGGCGTTAGCCGTCAAAACCAGCGTTAGGGGCTCCTAATGCTGGTTTTGGCCGCCCGCTGGTATTTAGAGTCAGTCAGGAAAGGGTCTAACGCTCACTTTCCAGCCGCGACTTTTCCATACCGCAGATCCCCCTACGCCATTTGCGTATCCTATATTTTCAATGGGATCTTTCTAACGCCGGTATTTAGAGTCTTGGCTGAAGTGAGCGTTAGAAATCTAACGACAAGACTCCAGCCGCAGCAAAAAAACAGAAGTTAAGAGCTTTCTGGGCTAACGCCGGTTCATAAAGCTCTTAACTACTGTGCTCTAAAGTAGGATTCTATCAGCCAATCGGAATTAAGGTAGGAAAATTCTGATTGGCTGATGGAATCAGCCAATCAGATTCAAGTTCAATCCGATTGGCTGATCCAATCAGCCAATCAGATTGAGCTCGCATTCTATTGGCTGATCGGAACAGCCAATAGAATGCAAGCTCAATCTGATTGGCTGATTCCATCAGCCAATCAGAATTTTCCTACCTTAATTCCGATTGGCTGATAGAATCCTATCAGCCAATCGGAATTCGAGGGATGCCATCTTGGATGACGTCATTTAAAGGAACCGTCATTCGTCGGGAAGTCGTCGGCCAGGAAGAAAGAAGATTGAAGATGCCGCTTAATAGAAGACTTCAGTCGGATGATGGATCTCTTCAGCCGCCGCTTGGATCAAGACTTCAGCCCGATGATGGACCTCTTCAGCCGGATGATGGACCTCTTCAGCCCGATGATGGACCTCTTCAGCCCGATGATGGACCTCTTCAGCCCGATGATGGATCTCTTCAGCCTCCGCTTGGGCTTGGATGAAGACTTCGGAGCCTCCTCTGGACGGATCGGTGATACCCGGCATGATGAAGACAAGGTAGGAAGATCTTCAGGGGCTTAGTGTTAGATTTATTTAAGGGGGTTTGGGTTAGATTAGGGGTATGTGGGTGGTGGGTTGTAATGTTGGGGGGGTATTGTATGTTTTTTTAACAGGCAAAAGAGCAGAATTCTTTGGGGCATGCCCCGCAAAAGGCCCTTTTAAGGGCTGGTAAGGTAAAAGAGCTTTTCAATTTTTATTTTAGAATAGGGTAGGGCATTTTTTTATTTTGGGGGGCTTTGTTATTTTATTAGGGGGCTTAGAGTAGGTGTAATTAGCTTAAAATTGTTGTAATATTTTTATAATGTTTGTAAATATTTTTTTATTTTTTGTAACTTAGTTCTTTTTTTATTTTTTGTAACTTAGTTCTTTTTTTATTTTTTGTACTTTAGTTAGTGTATTTATTTGAATTTAATTTATTTATTGATAGTGTAGTGTTAGGTTTAATTGTAGATAATTGTAGGTATTTTATTTAATTAATTTATTGATAGTGTAGTGTTAGGTTTAATTGTAACTTAGGTTAGGATTTATTTTACAGGTAATTTTGTAATTATTTTATCTAGGTAGCTATTAAATAGTTATTAATTATTTAATAGCTATTGTACCTGGTTAAAATAAATACAAAGTTGCCTGTAAAATAAATATAAATCCTAAAATAGCTACAATATAATTATAATTTATATTGCAGCTATATTAGGGTTTATTTTACAGGTAAGTATTTAGCTTTAAATAGGAATAATTTATTTATTAAGAGTTAATTTATTTCGTTAGATAAAAATTATATTTAACTTAGTGGGGTCTTAGTGTTAGGGTTAGACTTAGCTTTAGGGGTTAATAAATTTATTATAGTAGCGGTGAGGTCCGGTCGGCAGATTAGGGGTTAATACTTGAAGTTAGGTGTCGGTGATGTTAGGGAGGGCAGATAGGGGTTAATACTATTTATTATAGGGTTATTGAGGCGGGAGTGAGGCGGATTAGGGGTTAATACATTTATTATAGTAGCGGTGAGGTCCGGTCGGCAGATTAGGGGTTAATAATTGTAGGTAGGTGGCGGCGACGTTGGGGGCGGCAGATAGGGGTCGGGGATGTTAGGGGCAGCAGATTAGGGGTACATAGGGATAATGTAGGTTGCGGCGGTGTATGGAGCGGCAGATTAGGGGTTAATAATAATATGCAGGGGTCAGCGATAGAGGGGGAGGCAGATTAGGGGTTAATAAGTGTAAGGTTAGGGGTGTTTAGACTCGGGGTACATGTTAGGGTGTTAGGTGCAGACTTAGGAAGTGTTTCCCCATAGGAAACAATGGGGCTGCGTTAGGAGCTGAACGCTGCTTTTTTGCAGGTGTTAGACTTTCTTTCAGCTCAAACGGCCCCATTGTTTCCTATGGGGGAATCGTGCACGAGCACGTTTTTAAAGCTGGCCGCGTCCGTAAGCACCGCTAGTATTTAGAGTTGCAGTGGCGGTAAATTATGCTATACGCTCCCTTTTTGGAGCCTAAAGCAGTCCTTCTATGAACTCTAAATACCAGCGGTATTTAAAAGGTGCGGGGGAAAAAAATCACGCGTACCTAATGCACCCCTTTGGCCGCAGAACTCTAAATCTAGCGGTATGTTCAAAAAAGCTGTAGTGTTACTTCCACACGTATCTAGTACCAGAAACAGATAAAAAAATAAAAAATATAAATATATATATATATATATATATATATATATATATATATAATGAAATTAAAAATAAAATATATATATATTTATAAAAAGATTCAATTTTTTTTTCTTTTTTATTGAGGAAACAATAACAATGGTAAAAGCATCACATCAAAAAATTGACTTAGCTTAAGCAGTAATGTTTATAATCCTCATTTTTAATTCCCCATAGTTCAGTGTAATAGGTCTCTTTTGGACCATTATTGTTATTATATTTTGAGTCCGGGGGATTAAATTTAATTTAAGAAAAATATAAAGAAAAAATTGCATTCATAACAAAATATCACATTAGAACAGAATACGCTTCATTAAAGATGCAGAAACCGAGATCACGCACACTCACAGCCTGCATTTCACAAAGATGAGCCTCTGAAAGATGTTGTTGTATTAAAGAGACATATGATCACTCCATATAAAATCCCTGAGTGCTATTTCACGGTTATAAATACAGGGAGTGCAGAATTATTAGGCAAATGAGTATTTTGACCACATCATCCTCTTTATGCATGTTGTCTTACTCCAAGCTGTATAGGCTCGAAAGCCTACTACCAATTAAGCATATTAGGTGATGTGCATCTCTGTAATGAGAAGGGGTGTGGTCTAATGACATCAACACCCTATATCAGGTGTGCATAATTATTAGGCAACTTCCTTTCCTTTGGCAAAATGGTTCAAAAGAAGGACTTGACAGGCTCAGAAAAGTCAAAAATAGTGAGATATCTTGCAGAGGGATGCAGCACTCTTAAAATTGCAAAGCTTCTGAAGCGTGATCATCGAACAATCAAGCGTTTCATTCAAAATAGTCAACAGGGTCGCAAGAAGCGTGTGGAAAAACCAAGGCGCAAAATAACTGCCCATGAACTGAGAAAAGTCAAGCGTGCAGCAGCCAAGATGCCACTTGCCACCAGTTTGGCCATATTTCAGAGCTGCAACATCACTGGAGTGCCCAAAAGCACAAGGTGTGCAATACTCAGAGACATGGCCAAGGTAAGAAAGGCTGAAAGACGACCACCACTGAACAAGACACACAAGCTGAAATGTCAAGACTGGGCCAAGAAATATCTCAAGACTGATTTTTCTAAGGTTTTATGGACTGATGAAATGAGAGTGAGTCTCCAGTCCGACTCAGACGCCAGCAAGGTGGAGGTGGAGTACTGGTTTGGGCTGGTATCATCAAAGATGAGCTTGTGGGGCCTTTTCGGGTTGAGGATGGAGTCAAGCTCAACTCCCAGTCCTACTGCCAGTTTCTGGAAGACACCTTCTTCAAGCAGTGGTACAGGAAGAAGTCTGCATCCTTCAAGAAAAACATGATTTTCATGCCGGAAAATGCTCCATCACACGCGTCCAAGTACTCCACAGCGTGGCTGACAAGAAAGGGTATAAAAGAAGAAAATCTAATGACATGGCCTCCTTGTTCACCTGATCTGAACCCCATTGAGAACCTGTGGTCCATCATCAAATGTGAGATTTACAAGGAGGGAAAACAGTACACCTCTCTGAACATTGTCTGGGAGGCTGTGGTTGCTGCTGCACGCAATGTTGATGGTGAACAGATCAAAACACTGACAGAATCCATGGATGGCAGGCTTTTGAGTGTCCTTGCAAAGAAAGGTGGCTATATTGGTCACTGATTTGTTTTTGTTTTGTTTTTGAATGTCAGAAATGTATATTTGTGAATGTTGAGATGTTATATTGGTTTCACTGGTAAAAATAAATAATTGAAATGGGTATATATTTGTTTTTTGTTAAGTTGCCTAATAATTATGCACAGTAATAGTCACCTGCACACACAGATATCCCCCTAAAATAGCTAAAACTAAAAACAAACTAAAAACTACTTCCAAAAATATTCAGCTTTGATATTAATGAGTTTTTTGGGTTCATTGAGAACATGGTTGTTGTTCAATAATAAAATTAATCCTCAAAAATACAACTTGCCTAATAATTCTGTACTCCCTGTATATGGATGTTTTTTATGCTACAAGATGTATAACTATAAACACTGCGTTATTTTTTTGCTTGAATGCAACCCTTGTTACCATTTTTTGGAGTATAATTATAATTCGAGTCCCACCCGTGGCCTCGGCCGTTGGTCACAAGAAGGCTCCACCATTTACTTCCTCCCTTCATATAAGAGCCATAAGAGTCCCCTATTATTTATCTACTGTATAAGATGCTTCGCCAGAGGTCCCCCACTAAACCCTGCAGAAGTTAATCGGAGATGTAAACGGGCAATTCATAAACAAAACTAAGGGAAGCTGATAAATAAATATGAGAGCTATAGCGCTTGTTATTTGCTACTAATAGAAACAAGGCAATCATATTTTTCTTTCAAGAAGATATAGGAACCAAATACATAACCTAACTTCACAGTGCACAAACACCAATGAAACACAGCATTTTATTAACCATGTTGGGAGAAACATGTATGTAGAAACGTGCTATAACATCATACATTTGCGTCGCAGAATTTTAGTAAGAGAAACACGCATATAGGAACAGGTTATATCATCATACATTTGCGTAACAGAATTTTAGTAAGAGAAACACGCATATAGGAACAGGTTATATCATCATACATTTGCGTAGCAGAATTTTAGTAAGAGAAACACGCATATAGGAACAGGTTATATCATCATACATTTGCGTAATAGAATTTTAGTAAGAGAAACACGCATATAGAAACAGGTTATATCATCATATAATTGCGTAGCAGAATAGGACAATGTCCGACTCGTCTAAGTTACTTCCAAGCACACTTCCAAGACTCCAAACAGTTCTCCTATTGTCGCCCGTCTGCCAGGGACCCTTTCAGTGAAATGGAGAGAATATTTGTCCTCAGGAAAGAAGCCATACTCACTCCATGTGATGGGTTGTTTGCCGGCAGGGTTTGAGTCCAGAGGATATCTGAGGCAGTCCAGGAGTCCCCCTCAAGCTCCCAGAGCAGCTCCACATTTAGTATAGTCTTGTCTGTCGACTCAATCCCATATGGTAGGTAAGTATATAGTATATAGTGTACAGGTGAGTATGTGGTTGGTCTTTGCCTCTTGGTTCAATTATCACCAGGCTAGGCATTTTATCCTATCGCACAAGTACAAGGCAGACCTTCTACACCCTCTAACACAGTTTGAACAGGCATGTTTGAGTGATCTGAAGTATTCCAGGTCAATCTCCACATTATATAGATACTGGAAAGCAGATTCCCAAAGCTACCATCGTACACATTGGGGTGGGACAAGGAGATAGAAACAAACACATCACCTAAGGAATGGCTTGCTAGATTTAAAAACTTATCACGCTCTGCCCACTCTTCAGGAGCAAAAGAAACAAATATAAAAAATTTGTATGAGATGGTACTTGACCCCAGCCAAAATTAAGCACATATATAGAGGTAGTTCAGGTACATGTTGGAGAGGCTGCGGCCAAAAAGGACACATGACACACATATGGTGGGAGTGCACACCCATAAGACACTTCTGGTCAGAGATTTTTCAAGAAATCAACTCAGTACTGCATACTCAGTTAAGCCCAAGTATAGAATTAATCCTTCTCCAAAATACTCCTCAGATAGCGTGTAAAATACGTAGACAGCTTTTTCAAATCATGATAAACACTGCAAACCAATGGTCCCTAGATGCTGGAAAACCACCAAAATACACAATATTAGCGAATGGAGAAAATTAGTCAATTCGGATCTAATACTGGAAAGATTTCATTACTTACAAGTAGGCAATCTAGATTTTTTTGAGGATATGCTGCTCCTCTGGGAACAATTTAAATATAAGCAAAAATAGACCAAAGTTATTAGTAATTAGCCCACTATATAGTACATACACTTTAAACTCCTCTCTACACTACGTCCCTACATAGTTATGCACAGATGTAAGGAGTACATACTGCAGTATCCTAATATTGTCTGTATATAGGGCAATGCTACAGTGAGTCTCACATGTCAACCCAGAGGGACAGGAGACCAGGAGTGCATACTGCAGTATCCTGAGAGTGTCTGTGTAAAGGACAATGCTACAGTGAGTCTCACATGTCATCCCCAGAGGGACAGGAGACCAGGAGTACATAATGCAGTATCCTGAGATTGTCTGTATATAAGGCAATACTATATTAAGTCTCACATATAACATCCCCAGAGGGACAAGAGACCAGGAGCACATACTGCATTATCCTGAGATTGTCTGTGTATAGGGCAATGCTACAGTGAGTCTCACATGTCACCCTCAGAGGAACAGGAGACCAGGAGCTCATACTGCAGTTATACTGAGAGTGTCTGTGTATAGGTCAATGCTACAGCAAGTCTCACATGTCACACCCAGAGGGACAGGAGACCAGGAGTACATACTGCAGTTCTACTGAGATTGTCTTTGTATAGGGCAATGCTACAGTGAATCTCACATGTCACCTCCAGAGAGACAGGAGACCAGGAGTGCATACTGCAGTTATCCTGAGATTGTCTGTGTATAGGGCAATGCTACAGTGATTCTCACATGTCACCCCCAGAGAGACAGGAGACCAGGAGTACATACTGCAGTTATCCTGAGATTGTCTGTGTATAGGGCAATGCTACAGTGATTCTCACATGTCACCCTAAAAAAAACAGGAGACCAGGAATCAGTACATACTGCAGTTTACTGAGATAGTCTGTGTATAGGGCAATGCTACAGTGAGTCTCACGTGTCACCTCCAGAGAGACAGGAGACCAGGAGTACATACTGCAGTTATACTGAGATAGTCTGTGTATAGGGCAATGCTACAGTGAGTCTCACATGTCACCTCCAGAGAGACAGGAGACCAGGAGTACATACTGCAGTTATACTGATATTGTCTGTGTATAAGGCAATGCTACAGTGAGTCTCACATGTCACCATCCCTAGAGGGACAGGAGACCAGGAGTACATACTGCAGTTATACTGAGATAGTCTGTGTATAGTGCAATGCTACAGTGAGTCTCACATGTCACCTCCAGAGAGACAGGAGACCAGGAGTACATACTGCAGTTATACTGATATTGTCTGTGTATAAGGCAATGCTACAGTGAGTCTCACATGTCACCATCCCTAGAGGGACAGGAGACCAGGAGTACATACTGCAGTTATACTGAGATTGTCTGTGCATAGGACAATGCTACAGTGAGTCTCACATGATCCCCCCCCCAGAAGAACAGGAGACCAGGAGTACATACTGCAGTTATCCTGAGATAGTCTGTGTATAGGACAGTGCTACAGTGAATCTCGCATGTCACCCACAGAGAGACAGGAGACCAGGTGTATATACTGCAGTTATACTGAGATTGTCTGTGTATAGGGCAATGCTACAGTGATTTTCACATGTCACCCCCAGAGGGACAGGAGACCAGGAGTGCATACTGCAGTTATCCTGAGATTGCCTGTGTATAGGGCAATGCTACAGTGAGTCTCACATGTCACCCCCCAGAGGCACATGAGACCAGGAGTATATACTGCAGTTATCCTGAGATTGTCTGTATATAAGGTAATGCTACAGTGATTCTCACATGTCACCCCCAGAGGAACAGGAGACCAGGAGTGCATACTGCAGTTATCCTGAGATTGTCTGTATATAGGGCAATGCTACAGTGAATCTCACATGTCACCCCCAGAGGAACAGGAGACCAGGAGTACATACTGCAGTTATCCTGAGATTGTCTGTGTATAGGGCAATGCTACAGTAACTCTCACATGTCACCCCCAGAGGAACAGGAGACCAGGAGTACATACTGCAGTTATCCTGAGATTGTCTGTGTATAGGGCAATGCTACAGTGATTCTCACATGTCACCCCCAGAGGAACAGGAGACCAGGAGTGCATACTGCAGTTATACTGAGATTGTCTGTGTATAGGGCAATGCTACAGTGAGTCACACATGTCACCCCCAGAGGAACAGGAGACCAGGAGTGCATACTGCAGTTATACTGAGATTGTCTGTGTATAGGGCAATGCTACAGTGAGTCACACATGTCACCCCCAGAGGAACAGGAGACCAGGAGTGCATACTGCAGTTATACTGAGATTATCTGTGTATAGGGCAATGCTACAGTGAGTCTCACATGTCACCCCAGAGGGACAGGAGACCAAGAGCACATACTGCAGTTATACTGAGATTGTCTGTGTATAGGGCAATGCTACAGTGAGTCTCACATGTCACCTCCAGAGGAACAGGAGACCAGGAGTACATACTGCAGTTATACTGAGATTGTCTGTGTATAGGGCAATGCTACAGTGAGTCTCACATGTCACCTCCAGAGGAACAGGAGACCAGGACTAGTAGGAGTACATACATCATTTATCCTGAGATTGATCTGTCTGCTAGGCCCCTGAGCTCTGCTTCTATGTATCTGGCCCTATAATGCTTGAATAGCTGTTAGTGAATACACATGTAGGTCTATCTTATATCAAGCTGTCTTTAAACTGGTGTCTCCCAGGCTTAGTGAACCTTGAGTAGTGAGGATGCATCTAAATCATGTGACACATATACTGTAGGTACAGCACATCTGGCAGTAAAACTATATGTGATAAGGATGTGATGTTGTTTTGTTGTTTTCTCAGATTAGAACCAAACTGTTTTTGATGCTTAAAGGGACACTGAACCCAAAATTTTTCTTTTGTAATTCAGATAGAGTGTGCAATTTTAAGCAACTTTCTAATTTACTCCTATTATCAATTTTTCTTCATTCTCTTGCTATCTTTATTTGAAAAAGAAGGCCTCTAAGCTTTTTTTGGGTTCAGAACTCCGGACAGCACTTTTTTATTGGTGGATACATTTTTTCCACCAATCAGCAAGGACAACCCAGGTTGTTCACCAAAAATGGGCCGGCATCTAAACTTACATTCTTGCATTTCAAATAAAGATACCAAGAGAATGAAGAAAATTTGATAATAGGAGTAAATTAGAAAGTTGCTTAAAATGTCATGCTCAATCTGAATCACCAAAGAAACTTTTTGGGTACAGTGTCCCTTTAAATAATTAAAAATATATTAAACTAAATATTTATCCCCCCATGTTTAATTCTGAATAGTAAAAACAAGTTTCAGTCTACTGCAATTATTGATTCTGTCTACATTTCCTGTAATTTACGTTGATTGGTTATTATTTTCTTCCCATCCCAGAGATGAAGGAGTAAATCTTGTAGAATTCAGAACATAGACCCTGCCACATGATACACAGTGATTGATTAGTTAGTGCCAAAACTTATTTATATCTCCCCCCTAACTGGCCACAAAGATGGACATAAACATACTCGAGAGACGCTCCAAGGGCTACTAAATAGCACATTTGTTAATCATGTATTTGTATGCAGATGATATTCATCTGCTGATAGTATAGATATATAAAATGACTTTATTGTCCCTTTAGGATTATTATTTTTGTTATTTTAGAAATGTTAGTGACGTTTGGAGCTGCGGACATCGTATCCCTTTAAGCCGACATGGCACCTTGTTGCTTTTTCCGATGGGATTTATTTTTGGCTCAGTGCAAACAACCCCTAATTTGCTTCTAACCAACACCCTTAATTACAGGCTACAAAATGCAGAACCCAAGATAGAAACAGCAAGTAAAACCAGTGGACAGAAATGGTTATAATCAGATATATTATACTATGTCGTCACCTCTGACCAAGGGGAACATACAGTGAAGATTAAACACTTGCTTACCCAAGAGGGCACCAACTTAATACTCCACAAAGCTTTGCAGTCCTTGGTAACAAGGGGTTAAATGCTCTTTTTACTGATTTCCATTGTGATTCTGACACTTTGGGGGAAATTGTACAGCAACTCCCCCCTCCCCCCCTTAATATGCTCCCAAAAATTAATTTTACCTGCGGGAGAGAATAAAAGTACAAAACTTATTATTATTGCACCGTTTCTGGCATATAACATGTATAACCCCAGAGCAGCAGTGCGTTACTGGGAGCTAGCTGAGCACATCTGGTGAGCCAATGACAAGAGGCATCTGTGTGTAACCACCAATCAGCATCTAGCTCCAAGCAGTGCATTGCTGTCCATGAGCATATCTAGGTACCTAGTAAAACTGAAGTCTCATAAAATAGCTACTATGTCTGAACCAGAAATTTTGACTTTTATGTAACTTTAAATTACAAATAGCTCATTTACCTTTGTTTTAATATTTGAAATAGATACTCTTCCTGTTGAAACTGCCACCTATACTAACATTTTCAATACAGCATTATTGGCTATAGAAAAGCTATGTAAACAAGAAATTAACTTCCCAGTGGGATGGGAAATAGAGAGAGGGAGCACAGTCAATTTGAAATAGTGTCCCCGCAGAAGCTTTGAATGCAATGATCAGCTGCTTGCCTGGGTCCAGTTTTGGAGTTCAAAGGTTCAGTACTATTTAGTTGACTGGTGTCTGGTTCTATTCAATATTTAACCCCTTAACACTTGTAAGGTTTTAAAATAAGAGAACGACTTTAAAGACCACTGCAGGCACTGGAGGAAAAACGATAACATGGTAAGTAGTGACCATTATATTGCAGCTGTATTCAACAGTGTGATGTCCCTTTAAAGGGACATGGTAATGCAAAAATAACATCTAATTTGTCAGAGTTTGTTACTTTTGTATCATTTGCCGTAGCTATTTTTAACCCTCACAAAAGGGTTAAACACATAGATAAAGTCCCATTCAGGAGCATCAAGTCTTAAGCAGTATACGGAGAGTGAGATGATCATAAGAGGTAGTTGCATGACCTCAGCACATGTCTGTAGCTCCCATGCAATGCTTTACCTATGTGTTTAACATGTTTGTCGGTGTTAGCTAAAACGTCAAAAGTGAATAAATAACATGCTGCAAGAAATTAGAGAGTCTCACTTTTGCAGTAGAATAACCCAGAAGTTTTTAAACACAATTCTGTTTGGGAATTAAAAAAATCAGGATCATTTAGTTGCCTGGTGATTAGTGCAAAATGCATTGGTGCCTTCTGGCAACAAAGGGGTTAAATGCTCTATTTTTTTTTTTTAAAGCAGCAGATCTCCTGTTGTGATACTGGCAACCAAGGGGTTAAATGTGCATTTATTAAGCAGCAGGAATAATTTTGTGATTCTGTCAGGCAAGGGGTTAATGTTTACTTATTAAGCAGCAGGTCTTCTGTAGTGACACTGGCAACCAAGGGGTTAAATGTGCATTTATTAAGCAGCAGGAATCATGTTGTGATTCTGTCAGGCAAGGGGTTAATGTTTACTTATTAAGCAGCAGGTCTTCTGTAGTGACACTGGCAACCAAGGGGTTAAATGTTCTCTTATTAAAGGGACATTGCAGCCAAAATTAGAATCCTCATGGATGCATTTCAGTTTTGAATAGAAGCATTTTTGTAATATAAATGTAACAGCAAAAATGCTTCTAATAAAAGCTATAGCTGTTTCAAAAGCCTATGTAAGTATGCACCGTGCACCAGCATTTTAAACCCAGCACTTGTCAGGGAGCCTAAGGTGCTTACACCATTTGGTAATGACTCAAGTAGTTAATTGCTGACATGATACAAGCCCCACTGGTGCTCTGAGCAGCTGCAGTATTTAAAATGCTGGTGCACTGAGAATATCTAGCTATGCTTCACATGCACGTGCAGTGAGAAATACTAACACTAAAACAGTGATAACTTTTACTACAAACATTTTTGCCAACACATGTTACTATATTGCTAATAATGTTTATATTTAAAGATGTAATTCATCTATGTGCAATTTCAATTTTGACCAGAAAGTCCCTTTAAGCAACAGATCTCTTGTAGTGATACTGGCAACCAAAGGGTTAAATGCTGTTTTAATAAACAGTAGACCCCCTGTAGTGATACTGGTAACCAAAGGGTTAAATGCTTTTTTAATAAACAGTAGACCCCTGTAGTGATACTGGCAACCAAAGGGTTAAATGCTGTTTTAATAAACAGTAGACCCCCTGTAGTGATACTGGTAACCAAAGGGTCAAATGCTTTTTTAATAAACAGTAGACCCCTGTAGTGATACTGGCAACCAAAGGGTTAAATGCTGTTTTAATAAACAGTAGACCCCCTGCAGTGATACTGGTAACCAAAGGGTTAAATGCTTTTTTAATAAACAGTAAACCCCTGTAGTGATACTGGCAACCAAAGGGTTAAATGCTGTTTTAATAAACAGTAGACCCCCTGTAGTGATACTGGCAACCAAAGGGTTAAATGCTGTTTTAATAAACAGTAGACCCCCTGTAGTGATACTGGCAACCAAAGGGTTAAATGCTGTTTTAATAAACAGTAGACCTCCTGTAGTGATAATGGCAACCAAAGGGTTAAATGCTGTTTTAATAAACAGTAGACCTCCTGTAGTGATACTGGCAACCAAAGGGTTAAATGCTGTTTTAATAAACAGTAGACCTCCTGTAGTGATACTGGCAACCAAAGGGTTAAATGCTCCATTATAAAAGTGATGCTTAACTTTTGTATAAACAGATCTGTAATGTTAGTGATATTTTAGATGGAGTTAAATGTTCCAGTTGTGATAAATATGCGCTATAACTCGTGTTTCAGTCTAGCCGTGACATTGTAATACCTTCCACTCCGGGCTAATGGTTTGAACTGTTCTCCAATTGGTGCTCTAGTTAAAAAAAAGTGCCATATGGCTAGAGCGTACATTGGAGAACAGTTCAAACCATTAGCCCAGATAAAAAAATTACTTTTGAAGTGAGGGGCCGGAGCACAGGATATTTGAATTTCAGCGTTAAATTAAAAAGTAAGTTAAACCGTATTTCATTACAACTGATCAAAAACTCCATCTAAAATAACATTCTGGTTATACAAAGGGGAAATTTTCCATTAATTTAAAGAGACAGTCTAGTAAAAAAAAAAAAAACTTTCATGATTCAGATAGGACATGTAATTTTAAACAACTTTCCAATTTACTTTTATCATCAAATTAGCTTGGTTCTCTTGGTTTTCTTAGTTGAAAACTAAACCTAGGTAGGCTTATATGCTAATGTCTTAGCCCTTGAAGGCCACCTCTTATCTGAATGCATTTTGACATTTGTTCACAACTAGAGGGCTTTGGTTCATGTTTGCCATAAAGATAACATTGTGCTCATGCATGTGGAGTCAGCACTGAATGGCTAAAATGCAAGTCTATCAAAAGAACTGAAATAAGAGGGTAGTCTGCAGAGGCTTAGATACAAGGTAATTTCAGAGATAAAACTTATATTAATATAACTGAGATAAGGGGGCAATCTGCAGAGGTTTAGATACAAGGTAATCACAGAGGTAAAAAGTATATTAATATAACTGAGATAAGGGGCAGTCTACAGAGGCTTAGATACAAGGTAATCACAGAGATAAAAAGTATATTAATATAACTGAGATAAGGAGCAGTCTGCAGAGGTTTAGATACAAGGTAATCACAGAGGTAAAAATGTATATTAATATAACTGAGATACAGAGCAGTCTGCAGAGGCTTAGATACAAGGTAATCACAGAGGTAAAATGTATATTAATATAACTGAGATAAGGGTCAGTCTACAGAGGCTTAGATACAAGGTAATCACAGAGATAAAAAGTATATTAATATAACTGAGATAAGGGGGCAGACTGCAGAGGCTTAGATACAGGGTAATCACAGAGGTAAAAAGTATATTAATATAACTGAGATAAGGAGCAGTCTGCAGAGGCTTAGATACAGGGTAATCACAGAGGTAAAAAGTATATTAATATAACTGAGATAAGGGGTAGTCTGCAGAGGCTTAGATACAAGGTAATAACAGAGGTAAAAAGTATATTAATATAACTGAGATAAGGAGCCGTCTGCAGAGGCTTAGATACAGGGTAATCACAGAGGTAAACAGTATATTAATATAACTGAGATAAGGAGCAGTCTGTAGAGGCTTAGATACAGGGTAATCACAGAGGTAAAAAGTATATTAATATAACTGAGATAAGGAGCAGTCTGTAGAGGCTTAGATACAAGGTAATCACAGAGGTAAAAAGTATATTAATATAACTGAGATAAGGAGCAGTCTGCAGAGGCTTAGATACAAGGTAATCACAGAGGTAAAAAGTGTATTAATATAACTGAGATAAGGGGCAGTCTGCAGAGGCTTAGATACAAGGTAATCACAGAGGTAAAAAGTGTATTAATATAACTGAGATAAGGAGCAGTCTGCAGAGGCTTAGATACAAGGTAATCTCAGAGGTAAAAAGTGTATTAATATAACTGAGATAAGGGGCAGTCTGCAGAGGCTTAGATACAAGGTAATCACAGAGGTAAAAAGTGTATTAATATAAATGAGATAATGAGCAGTCTGCAGAGGCTTAGATACAAGGTAATCACAGAGGTAAAAAGTGTATTAATATAACTGAGATAAGGGGCAGTCTGCAGAGGCTTAGATACAAGGTAATCACAGAGGTAAAAAGTATGTTAATATAACTGATAAGGGGCAGTCTGCAGAGGCTTAGATACAAGGTAATCACAGAGGTAAAAAGTGTATTAATATAACTGAGATAAGGGGCAGTCTGCAGAGGCTTAGATACAAGGTAATAACAGAGGTAAAAAGTGTATTAATATAACTGAGATAAGGGGCAGTCTGCAGAGGCTTAGATACAAGGTAATCACAGAGGTAAAAAGTATATTAATATAACTGAGATAAGGAGCAGTCTGCAAAGGCTTAGATACAAGGTAATCACAGAGGTAAAAAGTGTATTAATATAACTGAGATAAGGGGCAGTCTGCAGAGGCTTAGATACAAGGTAATCACAGAGGTAAAAAGTATATTAATATAACTGTGTTGGTTATGCAAAACTGGGGAATGGGTAATAAAGGGTTTATCTATCTTTTTAAACAATAACAATTCTGGTGTAGACTGTCCCTTTAAGCAGCAAGTATCCTGCTGTGATTTAGACAACCAAGGGGTTAAACGCTCTAAATTAATCAGCAGATCTCCTGTTTTGATGCTGATGCTTAAAGGGACACTGGACCCACATTTTGGTCTTTTATGATTCAGATAGAGCAGTAATCTTAAGCAACTTTCTAATTTACTCCCATTATCATTTTTTCTTCATTCTCTTTGTATCTTTATTTGAAAAAGCAGGCATTTAAGCTTACTAGCCGGACCATTTTTGGTTCAGTACCTGGGTAGCGCTTGCTGATTGGTGGCTACATTTAGCCAACAAGCAGCAGGCGCTACCCAGGTGCTGAACCAAAGCCGGCTGTTAAGCATAAATTCTTGCTTTTTCAAATAAAGATATTAAGAGAATGAAGAAAAATTGATAATGGGAGTAAATTAGAAAATTGCTTTAAAATTGCTGCTCGATCTGAATCATGAAAGAAAAACATTTGGTTCAGTGTCCCTTTAAGTAGCTATCTGTGAGCACAATCCCATTTTGGAGTTCAAAGGTTCAGCCACGTTAAATTGACTGGTGACATTTAAGCAGCATCACAATGTGACAGCGCACAGATCCCATCAGTGTCTCGGTGATCTCATTTTACAGACATGGAAATCCCCCCGAGGTTACGTGGTCACCCCACGCTAATGTCACACACATGCTGTAGCGCAGGCAGGCTGATTTTAGTCTGCAGCTGGGACACATTTCAGAGTGAATTGGATACAAAAGATTTCCCTCTATGAGGCTTTTGGAAGCTGTAATTGAACTGTTTAAAAATATATTCTACTGCAGGGGATGTAATTACTCAACATGAATGTATGGTTTTATAGCAGCTAATTGCAGCACCAGCTAAAAATACGTTATTATTCTCGCTTGGTGTTAGAAAGGTTAATCGTTCTTTACAAAAGGATACTTCATTACTGATCATTGTTTAAACAATCACAGAATGATGGCAGTTTATGATTTGAGTGTTTTATCCAAGTGAGAGAAGCTGATCCAAGACATTTAACCCCTTGGTTATCTCAGAAAGCGAAAATGCAATGCCTGACTCCCTGGCACACAAATAGTTAACTGTGTAATACCTACTGATCAGGGTGGAACGATGTTTTACTATAGACAACCCTGAGATGTTAGTGAGATTTGTATATAGCTCATTTAGTCAAAGAAAACAAATAAATAAGGACTCTGGTGTATTTTGTATTTGTGCTGCCCTAGGCATTGAGAGATATCCTGTTTTCCAAATTCTTCCACAACCAACAGTTTATATTTGTATCATAAATGTTGTCAGTTAGAGGTGAGGTTGCCAGATCAGCCATGTTTTCCTGGGCACTTATGAGTTATACATGCTGCAGGGTGTGCATAGGGGAACATGAATTTTAACCCTGGAAAGCACACAAATAATGACACTGAACAGTGCTATTCATGCACACCCTGCAGCATGTGTAACTCATAAGTGTACAGGAAAACATGGCTGAGGTAGCAACAGGCAACCCTAGTTGGAGGCCAGGGACACAAGGAGGGATCATATAACACCAGATACCCAGGGATCACATAACACCAGATACCCAGGGATCATATAACACCAGATACCCAGGGATCATATAACACCAGATACCCAGGGATCACATAACACCAGATACCCAGGGATCATATAACACCAGATACCCAGGGATCATATAACACCAGATACCCAGGGATCATATAACACCAGATACCCAGGGATCACATAACACCAGATACCCAGGGATCATATAACACCAGATACCCAGGGATCATATAACACCAGATACACAGGGATCATATAACACCAGATACCCAGGGATCATATAACACCAGATACCCAGGGATCACATAACACCAGATACCCAGGGATCATATAACACCAGATACCCAGGGATCATATAACACCAGATACCCAGGGATCATATAACACTAGATACCCAGGGATCACATAACACCAGATACCCAGGGATCATATAACACCAGATACCCAGGGATCATATAACACCAGATACCCAGGGATCACATAACACCAGAATCCCAGGGATCATATAACACCAGATACCCAGGGATCATATAACACCAGATACCCAGGGATCATATAACACCAGATACCCAGGGATCATATAACACCAGATACCCAGGGATCATATAACACCAGATACCCAGGGATCATATAACACAGGATACCCAGGGATCATCTATTTGTAATACAATTAATAACAAATATTAATAGAAGTCACAAGGCCTCATGCCATAGGGCTACCCTATAAAATATGCCTCCCAACTGGCTCCTAAACTAGTTATATGCAAATCTCACTGGAACAGACCTAGCTGAGATGAGCTCTAACACTTAACCCCCAACTGCCTGACCCTGCAGGATTGCCTGGCCTGCTGACTTTCTGTGACCCAGTTTTAAGTGACTAACTGAACCACAGCCAACTAACTACACCCATGACCTGCTAAGTCCCACCCACTGCCCAATCCGCCACACCCACACCTGTCTCTTGTTACACCTGCTGCATGTCACAATTGCCACTTGTCACAACTGCCTCTTGTTACACCCGCTGCATGTCACACTTGCCACTTGTCACACCTGCCTCTTGTTACACCCGCTGCATGTCACACTTGCCACTTGTCACACCCGCCTCTTGTTACACCCGCTGCATGTCACACTTGCCACTTGTCACACCTGTCTCTTGTTACACCCGCTGCATGTAACACTTGCCACTTGTCCCACCCGCCTCTTGTTATAACTGCTGCATGTCACACTTGCCACACTTGTCACATCCGCCTCTTGTTACACCCGCTGCATGTCACACTTGCCACTTGTCACACCCGCCTCTTGTTACACCCGCTGCATGTCACACTTGCCACTTGTCACATCTGTCTCTTGCTACATCCGCTGCATGTCACGCTTGCCACTTGTCACACCCGGCTCTTGTTACAACTGCTGCGTGTCACACTTGCCACTTGTCACACCTGCCTCTTTTTACACCCTCTGCATGTCACACTTGTCACATCTGCCTCTTGTTACACCCACCCCTTGTCACACGCGCCAATTTTCACACCTGCCTCTTTTTACACCCACCCCTTGTCATACCTGCCTCTTGTTTCACCCACTGCATGTCACACTTGCCACTTGTCACACCTGCCTCTTGTTACACCTACCCCTTGTCACACCTGCCTCTTGTTACACCCACCTATTGTCACACCTGCCTCTTGTTACCCCCACCTATCGTCACACCCGTTGCTTTTCACATCCGTCGATTGTCACATCTCCCGCTTGTCACATCTATGATTTAAAAATCACATTTCAACATTCGAAAAATGAAATACATTTTAACAGATTTGTTTGTTTCAAACTCATTTAAATTAATTTATGCAATAGTATTTCTATTGCTTTCTTTGAATGTAATATTCAAATGATGTAATATTCGAAATAGAAATATTTAAATTGATATATTTGTATCTATCATGTACCCAGATAGCATGTATTTTTGCTGCAAGTTTGAAAATGAATTGTTAAGTCTTTATTGAAAGTCTCTGGAATAGACTTGCTTTGTAAATTTGCAGCAAGTATGCCACAATTGTGTATAGCATTTGTTTTTTTTTCTGTAAAAATTGCAAATATATTGCTAAACTCTTGCTAGACTTGCCAAGCTTCAAAAGTTTGCTGCACATTTGTTACAAGTCTGCGTAGAAAGTCTTCAGAATAGACTTGCTTTGTAAATTTGCTGAAAGTTTGCCACAATTGTGTATAGCTTGTGTGTTTTTTTTTTTCTGTTAAAATTGCAAAGGAATTGTTAGACTTGCCAAGCTTCAAAAGTTTGCAGCACATTTGTTGAAAATCTGCATAAAAAGTCTTTAGAATAGATTTGCTTTACAAATTAGCTGCACATTTTCTGCCAGATTACAAGTGGCACAGCCCTTTCGGGCACACAGATAAGACCATTCATTTTGCAAGTTGAAAGTAAATGCGAATGCGAGAGTGCAATCACAATTTAGGTTTTTTGGATTAATGTGACTTCAGAGCTCTGGTTAACTGTTACACTCGACTAAATAGTTGCCCGATACACATAAAAAACATATGTAACAGTACAGTTACATTCATATTGACACTGTCTGATAGAAATTATTGCATAAAAATATTGCATTGCAAAGTTAAGAGTGCAAAAATATGAAAACACACATGACAGCTGTTATTTTTTGTTCTTGTTCAAAATAAGGCTCCAATAAAGCCTAGGGGGAATACGATCCTATGCTCTCAAATTCGCAAAGCCTTTTTTTCTGCACAAGGATGCGACAACGAGAGAGCAAAAATTGAGTGCAGATAACACGCTCGCAGGAGTGCAAAATTGTGCTCCACTCTTAGGGGCATATATATCAAGCTCCGTTGCTCCATAACTTGTCCGTCTGGTCTGAGGCGGCGGACAGAAATCAACCCGATCGAATTTGATCGGGTTGATTGACACCCCTGCTAGCGGCCAATTTGCAGGGGGCGGCATTGCACCAGCAGTTCACAAGAACTGCTGAAGCAATGATAAATGCCAACAGCGTATGCTGTCGGCATTTATTGATGTGTGGCGGACATGATACGCTACTTCATATTATGTCCGCTCGCACATTGATAAATATGTCCCTTAATCTTGCCCTTTATGTTTCCCCTACATAATTTTAATTTTGGTATCTAAAAATTCACTATTCCTTGATTTTACATATTTATTGATTTGAAGATACTTTGCATTGATTATACTTACATTGAAGTCATACCGTGGAAGTAATAATTTCTTTGACTCATCTTTTTATACTAGCTATGTCACTTTTAGCACCTTTAGGAATTATTTCAACATATATTAAAATATATTATATAAGATAATATATAATGAAACTGAATTTTCTATTTACCTTTTAAAAAGCTGAAAACTAAATATTTATTATGTAACAAAGGGTCATAATCCTCATTCTGAATTAGAAACTAAAATATATTCAAGGGAATCATTGTCAATATTTTTTTCTGAATTTCTTCTATCTCTATGCTGGCAGGTTTTTTTTTATCATCCGATAAGACAACTCTGTTTAACAATATTGCTTTCACTTTAATAAAACACATCGTAATAAAAGGTCACTTCTCTTTTTGACTTATCTGGACTCCAGTCCAGTCTGGACTATTATAGTCAGGGATCAGGGTGGGGAGCAGACACCTATGCATGCAAATGCACTGAATTTGTCAAGTTTGTGCGAGTGAAGATCTAGGGGTCGATTTATCAACACCCATATGCATCTGTTTCCGCGCGAGCCTTTGGGCTCGCTGGAAACAGGAGTTAAGAAGCAGTGGTCTTATGACCGCTGCTCCTTAACTCATCTGCCACCTCTGAGGTGGCGGACAGCAATCAGCCCAATCGGATACGATTGGGATGATTGACACCCCCTGCTAGCGGCCGCGAATGTGCAGGGGGTGGCATTGCACAAGCATTTCCCTATAAATGCTTGTGCAATGATAAATGCCGACAGCGTATGCTGTCAGCATTTATTGATGTGCGGCGGACATGATCTGCTACAGCGGATCATGTCCGCCCGTACATTAGTCAATCGCCCCCCTAGTGCAAACTGTTTTAAAAAATGTGCACCAAATACAACATAAGTACATTAAAATAAAGTGTTACACCCATATATACACTACCTAATAAAATGATTAATTGAAATATTACTACAATTTTTTTTTATAAGGGTTAAAAGGTATATGGTATATGAAAAGGTGCTTTAACTTACTTCAGCTATAACGCTGTAGGTCTTACACAGTGTTGCGTTAGTGCGCAAACAATAAGTATTTTTTTAAAAGCGCGCTCTATTGAAAACTATATGGAGAAGAAGTTAACGGGATCATAATATTCAAAGTCCTGAAGTTAGCATGCATCAGGTTTTACTCATGCTCAAATGATTTACTTTCAACTTGTAATACAAGCGCTAACTTGCCCGTGTTAAAAGTTTACTTTCAGCTGTGTTTACGAGCGAACAAAATAAATATTTAACGCACCACTTGTAATCTGGCCCAATATGTGATAGCAAGGTAAATTGTCTGTAATCACCAGCCTTACAATAATAAATAGAAAAAGTAGTAATCTTGCTGTCTTAGCCCACCATCCACCAGCTGTACAATATATACCTTTATCATTTCACCTACACCCATTTGTTCTGTTTGCCTATATCTTATAAAAGCATTAAAGCAATAAAACATGAAACCTAAAAAAAATGTTTTCATGATTGAGAAAGAGAATACAATTTTAATTTTTTTTCCAAATTTTCTTCTATGATCTATTTTGCTTTATTATCTTGGTATCCTTTGTTGAAGAAAAGCAATCATTACTGGGAGCTAGTTAACACACTGGGTGAGCCAATTACATGAGGCATATTTGTGCACCCACCAATCAGCAGCTTCTGAGCCTACCTAGGTGTGCATTTCAACAAGGAATACCAAGAGAACAAAACAAATTAGATAAAATAAGTAAATTGGAAAGTTCTTTTTAAATTGCATGCTATATCTGCATCATGAAAGAAAAAATTGGGTTTCATGTCCCTTTAAACTGGAGTCATATCAGGTCATCCATCCCCATCCATTAGACATTAGACAACCAGGAATCATTGATCTTTAATAAACATTATATAAAACAAATGGACATCATAAAATTTGCTGTTCCCCTAGTGGTGTTGACCGAATAATATGGGCTGTAACCCTGTGTACCCATTTCACAAACTATTATTATTATTATTATTATTCTGAGAGTTAAAATTGTGCACTTCAAATGTATTTTTTATTTTTAAGTTCCCCGTGTGCTTTTAAGATGGGATGGTGAGCCACAATCAGCACTGCTAGGCACATTTTTGTACATATCGACACAAGAGAAAAAGAAAAAACAATGGGACACACAATATAAGTGTTTGTAGAAAAGGCAGGAGACCTTGTCTGCGTTTACACAGTAATACATTATAATAAGTACTAAAAGCCAATGACTATATTTAAAAAATTAAATAAAAAACACTTTTTTGTGGGGAAAAATCAATACTGCAAAGTCCAAATCAAATATTACACTGGTAATCAACTTTAGTATCTGCAAGTCGCTTCTACCTAATGTTCAATGCTTCTCCTCGTCACCACCCCATATAATTTGGACTTTCTGGCTCTGACAAATAGCTACAGGAGAAATGGACTGAGCGCTACACCCAGGGCCTTAAGCTTACTAACTATATAGCCTCCTAGTAGGCTAACAATACAAAAGTTAAAATGGGGAGAGAGTAAGCGCTAAAAAGCTTAAAAGGCTAGTAAAAAGTACATTTTAATACATATAAAAATTTACAAATGGCAATCAGACGCATGGATCCATGTCTGACTTAACAAAAAAATATATATAATAAACAAATCTAAAAATATCTAAAAATATCCAATGGAGTATAGCATGTGACGCTGACTTAGTGAGCCAGTGATGAGGAGTTAGAAGGACATGTACATTCAATAATATAAACAACCTAAGTGAGTGATTGAGTGCACACAATAGCTGTCAACAAAGAAAAATAGCATTGACAAAAAATAGTGTTCACAAAAATTGGCGTTCATAAAAAATGTTCAAATGTTCAACCGGTTATATGTAAGTGAATCCAGTAGTGTTTCCTCCAAAGTGACGTGTAGAAATATAACGTGAAGTCAATAATAGTAGAATGTAAACGTTGAGTGGGTCAAATTATTGTGGTTCAGCTGCTAAATTAAAAAATTGTAAATCCATGAGGTGTATAAAAATAAAAATAAAAATAACTTGTGAAAAAATCCACGTGGAAAACTTGAATTCAAATGATAAACAAAGGTTTTTGTCTTTTGATATTTTTGTCTTTTGATTTTTGTCTTTTGATTTTTGACCTTTGTTTATCATTTGAATTCAAGTTTTCCACGTGGATTTTTTCACAAGTTATTTTTATTTTTATACACCTCACGGATTTACAATTTTTTAATTTAGCAGCTGAACCACAATAATTTGACCCACTCAACGTTTACATTCTACTATTATTGACTTCACGTTATATTTCTACACGTCACTTTGGAGGAAACACTACTGGATTCACTTACATATAACCGGTTGAACATTTGAACATTTTTTATGTACGCCAATTTTTGTGAACACTATTTTTTGTGAATGCTATTTTTCTTTGTTGAAAGCTATTGTGTGCACTCAATCACTCACTTAGGTTGTTTATATTATTGAATGTACATGTCCTTCTAACTCCTCATCACTGGCTCACTAAGTCAGCGTCACATGCTTTACTCCATTGGATATTTTTAGATATTTTTAGATTTGTTTATTATATATTTTTTTGTTAAGTCAGACATGGATCCATGCGTCTGATTGCCATTTGTAAATTTTTATATGTATTAAAATGTACCTTTTACTAGCCTTTTAAGCTTTTTAGCGCCTACTCTCTCCCCATTTTAACTTCTGACAAATAGCTGCAGTACATTTAACAAGCTGAATCAATATGCATAGGCTGTGGGCTCGCTCTCGTGGTTCAGAAATCTCCCATTCAAAATGCTCAGTCTCTTGTAATGGGCAACGCATGTGAGTTACTTGTTGGCGAAAAAGAAATCTGGATCTGCACAATCGCTACTATTGCTTGCTGTTCTGCGTAAAGTGATGACCGCTGTGTATGCGCAGTCATAATACTCATAAACAGGTAGCAAAAGAGCAGGGCACACACTTAAGGGGTATGTAAATAGCCTTCAGTGACAGGCTTTGCATAATGGTCCTCACAGAGGGATAGTACAGGAGTCAGCTTTCAATTCAAATTCTCGTGAAATATATTAAAAAGGTGAGGATTCATGACGGAAACATATATTTTTAATATTAATGAAATAATCCTTTCCACCAACATTTTATTTTGCTATCTGCCCCTTTAAATATTGAAAACTTGGTTATTAAAGGGACAGCTGCTGTTATCTTAGTGCCCTGGAGCAACATACTAAGGCTTCTTGCAGCCAAAAGTTTCTATGTGCACACATCTGAAGAGACAGCTGAAATGGGAGGGTTAAAGATTTTATTCGGCATCACAGGAGAAGCTTTCAAGAAGTGAAAAAAGAAATGAAAACACATGCAGCAAGAAAATGAGATTAATAAACAAACAATGACATCTACTAAACTAAGGTAGGTAAACCTATTACTAAAATTATCATTCACTGTGCCTTTTGTGAGAACTTTTACTGTGAGCATGCACGCAAAGCATACTTAAAGGTACAGTCTAGTCAAAACTAGATAATAAAAAATGCACTTTTAAACAACTTTCCCATTTACTTTTATCATCAAATTTGCTTTGTTCAATTGGTATTCTCTGTTGGAAGCTAAACCTAGGTAGGCTCATATGCTAATTTCTAAACCATTGAACTGCCTCTTATCTCAGTGCATTTTGACATTTTTTTACAGTTAGACACTGCTAGTTCATGTGTGTCATATAGATAGCATTGTGTTAACTCCTGTGTAGTTATTTATGAGTCAGTGCTGATTGGCTAAAATACAAGTCTGTCAAAAGAACTGAAATAAGGGGGCAATCTACAGAGGCTTAGATACAAGGTAATCACAGAGTTAAAAAGTATATTAATATAACTGAGATAAGGGGCAGTCTACAGAGGCTTAGATACAAGGTAATCACAGAGGTAAAAAGTATATTAATATAACTGAGATAAGGGGCAGTCCGCAGAGGCTTAGATACAAGGTAATCACAGAGGTAAAAAGTATATTAATATAACTGAAATAAGGAGCAGTCTGCAGAGGGTTAGATACAAGGTAATCACAGAGGTAAAAAGTATATTAATATAACTGAGATAAAGAGCAGTCTGCAGAGGCTTAGATACAGGGTAAACACAGAGGTAAAAAGTATATTAATATAACTGAGATAAGGGGCAGTCTGCAGAGGCTTAGATACAAGGTAATCACAGAGGTAAAAAGTGTATTAATATAACTGTGTTGGTTGTGCAAAACTGGGGAATGGGTAATAAAGGGATTATCGATCTTTTAAAATAATACAAATTCTGGAGTAGTTTGTCCCTTTAAGTACACAAAAAAACAGTGTACATGTGAAGCATACTTAAGTACACTGCATGTGCTCAGAGCTGGTATTGCATGTATTGCGTGTGAAATGACTCAGCATGTATCATGTACACAACCGCTGGCTCTCTTCGCAGATACACTTTTTAAAATTAGAGTTTTTATGCTCCTATTAGGAAAGGTAAATTTAAACAGTGATATATTTTTTCTAGAGCATTTTTGCTAATGCATGTGTATTGGAAAAATGATTCTATTCAAAATAGAAATGCAATGATGCACATTTTGCTGGAATGTCCCTTTAAGATGGCTAACTTGTATTTTAAATTCTGACTCTAAAGTTAAATAATACATAGTTTTATAGTGAGGCATTGTATATTTGTTGTGTTCTGGAATAAATTAAAGTTCATGTGTCACCCATACTACTAGCTTTTAGCTACAGTTTACATTAGCCTGTGTTTAGCATATAATATTGTGTGCAGTGTGGTCTTACCACCACAGAGGGCGCTCCGGCATTTGACTGCACTCACTGTCTCACTACCATAAACTTTCTGTGTGCTGCTGCAGAGACAAGCCATGTGTAATCAGGTAAGATCAACCATTAGATTAGATATATAAAAAAAAGAATCTCACTAGCTGCACACACACATGTTGTGTATGATTTGTTTAGCAGCATTAGTAAGCCACCTGCTACTGCATTACACAGAACATACAAACACAACTATCTCACTAGCACTGCACACACATGTGTAACATATAATTATACACTAATGATTTGTTTAGCAGCATTAGTAAGTCATCTGCTATTGCATTACACAGAACATACAAACACAACTATCTCACTAGCACTGCACACACATGTGTAACATATAATTATACACTAATGATTTGTTTAGCAGCATTAGTAAGCCACCTGCTACTGCATTACACAGAACATACAAACACAACTATCTCATTAGCACTGCACACACATGTGTAACATATAATTATACACTAATGATTTGTTTAGCAGCATTAGTAAGCCATCTGCTATTGCATTACACAGAACATACAAACACAACTATCTCACTAGCTCTGCACACATGTGTAACATATAATTATACACTAATGATTTGTTTAGCAGCATTAGTAAGCCACCTGCTACTGCATTACACAGAACATACAAACACAACTATCTCACTAGCTCTGCACACATGTGTAACATATAATTATACACTAATGATTTGTTTAGCAGCATTAGTAAGTCACCTGCTACTTCATTACACAGAACATACAAACACAACTATCTCACTAGCACTGCACACATGTGTAACATATAATTATACACTAATGATTTGTTTAGCAGCATTAGTAAGCCATCTGCTATTGCATTACACAGAACATACAAACACAACTATCTCATTAGCACTGCACACATGTGTAACATATAATTATACACTAATGATTTGTTTAGCAGCATTAGTAAGCCACCTGCTACTGCATTACACAGAACATACAAACACAACTATCTCATTAGCACTGCACACATGTGTAACATATAATTATACACTAATGATTTGTTTAGCAGCATTAGTAAGCCACCTGCTACTGCATTACACAGAACATACAAACACAACTATCTCATTAGCACTGCACACATGTGTAACATATAATTATACACTAATGATTTGTTTAGCAGCATTAGTAAGCCACCTGCTACTGCATTACACAGAACATACAAACACAACTATCTCATTAGCACTGCACACATGTGTAACATATAATTATACACTAATGATTTGTTTAGCAGCATTAGTAAGCCACCTGCTACTGCATTACACAGAACATACAAACACAACTATCTCACTAGCGCTGCACACATGTGTAACATATAATTATACACTAATGATTTGCTTAGCAGCATTAGTAAGTCACCAGCTATACTGCATTACACAGAACATACAAACACAACTATCTCACTAGCTCTGCACACATGTGTAACATATAATTATACACTAATGATTTGTTTAGCAGCATTAGTAAGTCACCTGCTACTGCATTACACAGAACATACAAACACAACTATCTCACTAGCTCTGCACACATGTGTAACATATAATTATACACTAATGATTTGTTTAGCAGCATTAGTAAGCCACCTGCTACTGCATTACACAGAACATACAAACACAACTATCTCACTAGCTCTGCACACATGTGTAACATATAATTATACACTAATGATTTGTTTAGCAGCATTAGTAAGCCACCTGCTACTGCATTACACAGAACATACAAACACAACTATCTCACTAGCTCTGCACACATGTGTAACATATAATTATACACTAATGATTTGTTTAGCAGCATTAGTAAGCCACCTGCTACTGTATTACACAGAACATACAAACACAACTATCTCACTAGCTCTGCACACATGTGTAACATATAATTATACACTAATGATTTGTTTAGCAGCATTAGTAAGCCACCTGCTACTGTATTACACAGAACATACAAACACAACTATCTCACTAGCGCTGCACACATGTGTAACATATAATTATACACTAATGATTTGCTTAGCAGCATTAGTAAGTCACCAGCTATACTGCATTACAAAGAACATACAAACACAACTATCTCACTAGCTCTGCACACATGTGTAACATATAATTATACACTAATGATTTGTTTAGCAGCATTAGTAAGCCACCTGCTACTGCATTACACAGAACATACAAACACAACTATCTCACTAGCTCTGCACACATGTGTAACATATAATTATACACTAATGATTTGTTTAGCAGCATTAGTAAGCCATCTGCTATTGCATTACACAGAACATACAAACACAACTATCTCACTAGCTCTGCACACATGTGTAACATATAATTATACACTAATGATTTGTTTAGCAGCATTAGTAAGCCACCTGCTACTGTATTACACAGAACATACAAACACAACTATCTCACTAGCTCTGCACACATGTGTAACATATAATTATACACTAATGATTTGTTTAGCAGCATTAGTAAGTCACCTGCTACTGTATTACACAGAACATACAAACACAACTATCTCACTAGCTCTGCACACATGTGTAACATATAATTATACACTAATGATTTGCTTAGCAGCATTAGTAAGTCACCAGCTATACTGCATTACAAAGAACATACAAACACAACTATCTCACTAGCTCTGCACACATGTGTAACATATAATTATACACTAATGATTTGTTTAGCAGCATTAGTAAGCCACCTGCTACTGCATTACACAGAACATACAAACACAACTATCTCACTAGCTCTGCACACATGTGTAACATATAATTATACACTAATGATTTGTTTAGCAGCATTAGTAAGCCATCTGCTATTGCATTACACAGAACATACAAACACAACTATCTCACTAGCTCTGCACACATGTGTAACATATAATTATACACTAATGATTTGTTTAGCAGCATTAGTAAGCCACCTGCTACTGTATTACACAGAACATACAAACACAACTATCTCACTAGCTCTGCACACATGTGTAACATATAATTATACACTAATGATTTGTTTAGCAGCATTAGTAAGCCATCTGCTACTGTATTACACAGAACATACAAACACAACTATCACACTAGCTCTGCACACATGTGTAACATATAATTATACACTAATGATTTGTTTAGCAGCATTAGTAAGCCATCTGCTATTGCATTACACAGAACATACAAACACAACTATCTCACTAGCTCTGCACACATGTGTAACATATAATTATACACTAATGATTTGTTTAGCAGCATTAGTAAGCCACCTGCTACTGTATTACACAGAACATACAAACACAACTATCTCACTAGCTCTGCACACATGTGTAACATATAATTATACACTAATGATTTGTTTAGCAGCATTAGTAAGTCACCAGCTATACTGCATTACACAGAACATACAAACACAACTATCTCACTAGCTCTGCACACATGTGTAACATATAATTATACACTAATGATTTGCTTAGCAGCATTAGTAAGCCACCTGCTACTGCATTACACAGAACATACAAACACAACTATCTCACTAGCTCTGCACACATGTGTAACATATAATTATACACTAATGATTTGCTTAGCAGCATTAGTAAGTCACCAGCTATACTGCATTACACAGAACATACAAACACAACTAGATTTAAATGTTAAAGGGATAATCCAAATACAATTGAAATGTGCATCTTTATTTTTCTGTTTGAAAATGAGCATTTTTGTAATATACAGACATTAGAAAACTTTTTTAGAAAACTGTTAAGTGTATTAAATATACAGACATTAGCAAACAAACTGCATCTGCTTGTGAAGGGTGGGAGCTGTATTTTTGAATTGCTTTGATGCTGTTCAGAAGCCTGGCAGGGGTTAATATTTTGTGTTGTTTTTGGTGTGGGTTACAGTATTTGTGCAGTTTAAAAAAACTATGTCCTGCTATGTAGATGCTGAAGGGTTAATAATGTAACCCTTGCTTGTTTAATTTGGCCCTACATTGAAAAAGTGTTATTCATATGCAAGTGAGTTGTTAGGGTGTTTTATTTAACATGCATTAAAAATACAGTAAATATTTTAAGGTAATTAGTGATTTTAATCTAATTTTCTTGCTGCAAATGTTTTAATTTACTTTTTGAAATGATTCTACTGTGATGCCTATCAAAATCTTTAACTTAAATTAAAAGATTTGCAGCAAGAAACTGAGATTAAATCCCTATTCCCTAAAAAATAATCCTTGTTAACAGTCCCTTTAATATCAGTTGCCAATTATTTTGATCTAGGGCAATAGTTTTCAAACCTGTCCCCAGGCCTCCCCAATAGGCCAGATTTTTTGGATTACCTTGGATGAGAGCAGGTAAATAACCATCAGACAGATTACGAGTTTTGCGTTATGAGCGGCTCGCTACTAACTTGCAAGTTATTTTCACCGCTCACCTTTAATAGCGCTGCTATTACAGGTTTGCAAAAACCCGGCCGTTAGCAGGTAATATGGCAGCGTTGAGCTCCATACCGCACACAAATACCAGCGCTGCTTTGAGCTGGTTTTACGTGCTTGTGCACAATTTCCCCAGAGACATCAATGGGGAGAGCCGGCTAAAAAAAAGCCTAACACCTGCAATAAAGGAGCGTAAAGCTCTGTAACGCAGCCCCATTGATTCCTATGGGGAAAGAAAATGTATGTTTACACCTAACATAAACCCTGAGTCTAAACATCCCTAATATTTTGCCCCCAACATCGCCGACACCTACATTACAATTTTTAACCCCTAATCTGCCGCCCCCAATGTTGCTGCCACTTACCTACACTTATTAACCCCTAATCTGCTGCCCTCAATGTCTGCCGCCCCCAACGTCGCCGCCGCCGCCGCCACCTACATAAATGTATTAACCCCTAATCTGCCATCCCCAACGTCGCCGCCACTATACTAAAGTGATTAACCCCTAAACCTAAGCCTTTAATAGCTCCCTGTAGTGCATTGCTGCTTCTTCAAAAAAGGATATCAAGAGAATTAAGCAAATTAAATAATAGATGTAAAGTGGAAAGTTGTTTAAAATTGTATGCTCTGTTTCAGGGTTCCTCAAACTTTTCCCCCCAAGACCAAGTGCCATGATACCACAAACCTTTGGGACCCAATTTTTATACTTGGTCTTGAAATAATTTTGTAAGAAATAAACAACATGATAGCTGCAATTTTTGGCAAAGAAACTAAAATATGTGCATGCTTTATTCCCGATTATAGTCAAATCTGAAAGCGTTGTAAAACGTAATAACACACACACTCTCATACAACACACACACCACACACTCTCATACAACACACATTTTCATGTAACACACACACCACACACTCTCATACAACACACATTTTCATGTAACACACATACCACACACACTCTCGTACAACACACACTTTCATGTAACACACATACCACACACACTCTCATACAACACACACACTTTCATATAACACACACTCACCCCATACACTCTTACAACACACACATACACACACTTTCATAACACACGCATACCACACACACACTCTCATACAACACACACACCACACACTCTCATACAACACACATTTTCATGTAACACACATACCACACACACTCTTGTACAACACACACTTTCATACAACACACATACCACATGCACTCTCATACAACACACACACTTTCATATAATACACACACCCCATACACTCTTACAACACACACATACACACACACTTTCATAACACACGCATACCACACACACACACACACTCATACAACACACATACCACACACTCTCTCATATAACACACACACACTCTCATACACAACACATGCACAGCACACACACAATCTCATACAATACACCACACACATTCCTACAACACACACACAAATCGGGACCCAGTACACATGGTGTTGTGACCCAGTAATGGGTCCCGACCCATGGTTTGAAGAATCCTGCTCTATTTTAATTATGAAAGAAAAATGATGGGTTTCATGTCCCTTTAAAGGGACAGACTATTCAATTTTAAACAACTTTCCAATTTACTTCTATTATCTAATTTGCTCAATTCTTTAGATATCCTTTGTTGAAGAAATAGCATTGCACATGTGTGAGCTAATCACACAAGGCCTCTATGTGCATCAACCAATCAGCAGCTACTGAGCATATCTAGATATGCTTTTCAGCAAGTGATATCAAGAAAATGAAGCAAATTAGATAAAAGAAGTAAATTAGAAAGTGGTTTAAAATGACATGCTCTTTCTAAATAACGAAAGAAAAAAATTGGGTTTCATGTTCCTTTAACTCTGAATAATATGGGTTTTTACTATGCTGAAAATTGGTAATGCAGGCTTCAGACCTCAAATGATTAACAATAGTCTGTATATCTTTCTAATTGGCTTTAGCATGGACTTTGTGCTAACATAAAACAAGGAAAGGCATACTGACAGTATGATGTGACTTTGTGATAACATACATAAAACGAGGAAAAGCCTACTGACAGTATAATGTGACTAGAGTGACTGTCACATGAAGTACATCAGGATTAGCTCCTCCAAATAAGGAAAATGGTGGTGAAATTTGGCCACTGAAAAACTTTTGCATAAACCATTACATTTCAGGCAAAGTGGACAAAATAATGAAAGTATAATGCAAAGTTGTTTTATTATGTATAATTAAATAATTCACGTTATAATCACAAAGTGTATCATGCCCATGTAACAGGGGACAGACTATTGCTGAACAGACTTTATCTAATTATTTTGCATATCTAACTTTATACTCATTTATTTGATGTTGTTTTCTATTACAGAAACATATCAAAGGGTCTATAAAGACATTACTGACCATGAAATGAGAAGATGCATAGGAGATAGCTTCACCAATCCCACACAAAAATTGTTTGTGGTCACAGGTAAGCAGTTATGTTTTTTCTTGTTTAAATCACCCCACTGAGTCATTTCTTTTTAAATTCCTTTTTGTTTTTTTTGTTTATACAACATGCTTATATGGATGTGATACAGCAGGGGAGTGTTTGTTTCTGTTTATACAACATGCTTATATGGATGTGATACAGCAGGGGAGTGTTTGTTTCTGTTTATACAACATGCTTATATGGATGTGATACAGCAGGGGAGTGTTTGTTTCTGTTTATACAACATGCTTATATGGATGTGATACAGCAGGGGAGTGTTTTTTGTTTGTTTATACAACATGCTTATATGGATGTGATACAGCATTGGAGTGTTTTTTGTTTGTTTATACAATATGCTTATATGGATGTGATACAGCAGGGGAGTGTTTTTTTACTGTTTATACAACATGCTTATATGGATGTGATACAGCAGGGGAGTGTTTTATTTCTGTTTATACAACATGCTTATATGGATGTGATACAGCAGGGGAGTGTTTTATTTCTGTTTATACAACATGCTTATATGGATGTGATACAGCAGGGGAGTGTTTTATTTCTGTTTATACAACATGCTTATATGGAAGTGATACAGCAGGGGAGTGTTTTATTTCTGTTTATACAACATGCTTATATGGATGTGATACAGCAGGGGAGTGTTTTATTTCTGTTTATACAACATGCTTATATTGATGTGATACAGCAGGGGAGTGTTTTACTCACTTCCCTGATCCTCCCATGATCATAAATAGAGCAGCCATGTTGGAGTTTTCTCTGTGCTTGGATTGAGCTGACCCTTTGAAAGGAATGTTCTATTTTGATAGGGGTGCTTCTTTGTGACAGGATTTTTATTGCACTATCAACTAATATCAATTAAAATGTTAATGAATTATAAATCTTGTCTAAAAAGAAGCATTCTTCAAACAAAGGAATGCTCCTGTCACAAGAACAATAAATGAAACTCCCTTTACAATTTTCAGTGCTTCAGCAACATGCAACTTAAGATAAAACAATATATATTTCTTTAAAAGGGCATATTAGTAAAAAAATACATGCTCTAATTTGTTTTAATTCATTTTAAGACCATCAACCCTGCACTAACCCACAAAGGGGTTAAACACACAGTAGAAGTACCGCTTGGAACCACAGAGCACTGCTGATCCTGAGCGGAAGTGCTGCTGATCCAATCATGAGCGATAGTCATTTAGCTAGTATTTCTGATTAGATAAGCAGCAGTTGGCAGTTTTTGCTCTGGACCAGCAGTGCTCTGCAGGTACCAATCAGTACTTCCACTGTGTGTTTAAAGCCTTTGTGTGGGTTAATCTCACAGTAGTGCAGGGTCAATAGTCTTAAATTTACATTAAAGGATTTTTTTTTTACTATTAAGCCCCTTTTAAAGGGACAATAAACACCTTGAGATGGTAATATAAAATGATAAACTGTGTGTGTGTGTGTGTGTGTGTGTATATATATATATATATATATATATATATATATATATATATATATATATACAGGGAGTGCAGAATTATTAGGCAAGTTGTATTTTTGAGGATTAATTTTATTATTGAACAACAACCATGTTCTCAATGAACCCCAAAAACTCATTAATATCAAAGCTGAATAGTTTTGGAAGTAGTTTTTAGTTTGTTTTTAGTTATAGCTATTTTAGGGTGATATCTGTGTGTGCAGGTGACTATTACTGTGCATAATTATTAGGCAACTTAACAAAAAACAAATATATACCCATTTCAATTATTTATTTTTACCAGTGAAACCAATATAACATCTCAACATTCACAAATATACATTTCTGACATTCAAAAACAAAACAAAAACAAATCAGTGACCAATATAGCCACCTTTCTTTGCAAGGACACTCAAAAGCCTGCCATCCATGGATTCTGTCAGTGTTTTGATCTGTTCACCATCAACATTGCGTGCAGCAGCAACCACAGCCTCCCAGACACTGTTCAGAGAGGTGTACTGTTTTCCCTCCTTGTAAATCTCACATTTGATGATGGACCACAGGTTCTCAATGGCGTTCAGATCAGGTGAACAAGGAGGCCATGTCATTAGATTTTCTTCTTTTATACCCTTTCTTGCCAGCCACGCTGTGGAGTACTTGGACGCGTGTATTGGAGCATTGTCCTGCATGAAAATCATGTTTTTCTTGAAGGATGCAGACTTCTTCCTGTACCACTGCTTGAAGAAGGTGTCTTCCAGAAACTGGCAGTAGGACTGGGAGTTGAGCTTGACTCCATCCTCAACCCGAAAAGGCCCCACAAGCTCATCTTTGATGATACCAGCCCAAACCAGTACTCCACCTCCACCTTGCTGGCGTCTGAGTCGGACTGGAGCTCTCTTCCCTTTACCAATCCAGCCACGGGCCCATCCATCTGGCCCATCAAGACTCACTCTCATTTCATCAGTCCATAAAACCTTAGAAAAATCAGTCTTGCGATATTTCTTGGCCCAGTCTTGACGTTTCAGCTTGTGTGTCTTGTTCAGTGGTGGTCGTCTTTCAGCCTTTCTTACCTTGGCCATGTCTCTGAGTATTGCACACCTTGTGCTTTTGGGCACTACAGTGATGTTGCAGCTCTGAAATATGGCCAAACTGGTGGCAAGTGGCATCTTGGCAGCTGCACGCTTGACTTTTCTCAGTTCATGGGCAGTTATTTTGCGCCTTGGTTTTTCCACACGCTTCTTGCGACCCTGTTGACTATTTTGAATGAAACGCTTGATTGTTCGATGATCACGCTTCAGAAGCTTTGCAATTTTAAGAGTGCTGCATCCCTCTGCAAGATATCTCACTATTTTTGACTTTTCTGAGCCTGTCAAGTCCTTCTTTTGACCCATTTAGCCAAAGGAAAGGAAGTTGCCTAATAATTATGCACACCTGATATAGGGTGTTGATGTCATTAGACCACACCCCTTCTCATTACAGAGATGCACATCACCTAATATGCTTAATTGGTAGTAGGCTTTCGAGCCTATACAGCTTGGAGTAAGACAACATGCATAAAGAGGATGATGTGGTCAAAATACTCATTTGCCTAATAATTCTGCACTCCCTGTGTATATATATATATATATATATATATATATATATATACTTTCATTATTTATTTTGTCCCATTTTCCTGTAATTCTATTCTGAAATTGTGAACTTTTCAGCTCCTGTTAGAAATGGAAGTGCAGAACTTATAGAAACTAAAACTTTACACTTAGGCCTAGATTTAGAGTTCGGCGTTAGCCGTGAAAACCAGCGTTAGAGGCTCCTAACGCTGGTTTTAGGCTACCGCCGGTATTTGGAGTCACTCAAAATAGGGTCTAACGCTCACTTTTCAGCCGCGACTTTTCCATACCGCAGATCCCCTTACGTCAATTGCGTATCCTATCTTTTCAATGGGATCTTCCTAACGCCGGTATTTAGAGTAGTTTCTGAAGTGAGCGTTAGAGCTCTAACGACAAAACTCCAGCCGCAGGAAAAAAGCAGGAGTTAAGAGCTTTCTGGGCTAATGCCGGTTCATAAAGCTCTTAACTACTGTACCCTAAAGTACACTAACACCCATAAACTACCTATGCACCCCTAAACCGAGGTCCCCCCACATCGCCGCAACTCGATTAAATTTTTTTAACCCCTAATCTGCCGACCGCCACCTACGTTATACTTATGTACCCCTAATCTGCTGCCCCTAACCACGCCGACCCCTGTATTATATTTATTAACCCCTAACCTGCCCCCCACAACGTCGCCGCAAGCTACTTACAATAATTAACCCCTAATCTGCCGACCACAAAGCGCCGCCACCTACGTTATCCTTATGTACCCCTAATCTGCTGCCCCTAACACCGCCGACCCCTATATTATATTTATTAACCCCTAATCTGCCCCCCTCAACGTCGCTGACACCTGCCTACACTTATTAACCCCTAATCTGCCAAGCGGACCTGAGCGCTACTATAATAAAGTTATTAACCCCTAATCCGCCTCACTAACCCTATCATAAATAGTATTAACCCCTAATCTGCCCTCCCTAACATCGACGACACCTAACTTCAATTATTAACCCCTAATCTGACGACCGGAGCTCATCGCTACTATAATAAATGGATTAACCCCTAAAGCTAAGTCTAACCCTAACACTAACACCCCCCTAACTTAAATATAATTTAAATCTAACGAAATTAATTAACTCTTATTAAATAAATTATTCCTATTTAAAGCTAAATACTTACCTGTAAAATTAATCCTAATATAGCTACACTATAAATTATAATTATATTGTAGCTATTTTAGGATTAATATTTATTTTACAGGCAACTTTGTAATTATTTTAACCAGGTACAATAGCTATTAAATAGTTAAGAACTATTTAATAGTTACCTAGTTAAAATAATAACAAAATTACCTGTAAAATAAGTCCTAACCTAAGTTATAATTAAACCTAACACTACCCTATCAATAAATTAATTAAATAAAATACCTACAATTACCTACAATAAAACCTAACACTACACTATCAATAAATAAATTAAATACAATTTCTACAAATAACTACAATTACATAAACTAACTAAAGTACAAAAAATAAAAAAGAACTAAGTTACAAAAAATAAAAAAATATTTACAAACATAAGAAAAATATTACAACAATTTTAAACTAATTACACCTACTCTAAGCCCCCTAATAAAATAACAAAGACCCCCAAAATAAAAAAATGCCCTACCCTATTCTAAATTAATAAATTTAAAAGCTCTTTTACCTTACCAGCCCTGAACAGGGCCCTTTGCGGGGCATGCCCCAAGAAATTCAGCTCTTTTGCCTGTAAAAAAAACATACAATACCCCCCCCCCCCCCAACATTACAACCCACCACCCACATACCCCTAATCTAACCCAAACCCCCCTTAAATAAACCTAACACTAAGCCCCTGAAGATCATCCTACCTTGTCTTCACCATACCAGGTTCACCGATCGGTCCAGAAGAGCTCCTCCGATGTCCTGATCCAAGCCCAAGCGGGGGGCTGAAGAGGTCCATGATCCGGCTGAAGTCTTCATCCAAGCGGGCCAGAAGAGGTCTTCCATCCGATTGAAGTCTTCATCCAAGCGGCATCCATCCGGAGCGAAGCAGCAGCATCCTGAAGACCTCCACCGCGGAACATCCATCCTGGCCGACGACTGAACGACGAATGACGGTTCCTTTAAATGACGTCACCCAAGATGGCGTCCCTCGAATTCCGATTGGCTGATAGGATTCTATCAGCCAATCGGAATTAAGGTAGGAATATTCTGATTGGCTGATGGAATCAGCCAATCAGAATCAAGTTCAATCCGATTGGCTGATCCAATCAGCCAATCAGATTGAGCTCGCATTCTATTGGCTGTTCCGATCAGCCAATAGAATGCGAGCTCTATCTTATTGGCTGATTGGATCAGCCAATCGGATTGAACTTGATTCTGATTGGCTGATTCCATCAGCCAATCAGAATATTCCTACCTTAATTCCGATTGGCTGATAGAATCCTATCAGCCAATCGGAATTCGAGGGACGCCATCTTGGGTGACGTCATTTAAAGGAACCGTCATTCGTCGTTCAGTCGTCGGCCAGGATGGATGTTCCGCGGTGGAGGTCTTCAGGATGCTGCCGCTTCGCTCCGGATGGATGCCGCTTGGATGAAGACTTCAATCGGATGGAAGACCTCTTCTGGCCCGCTTGGATGAAGACTTCAGCCGGATCATGGACCACTTCAGCCCCCCGCTTGGGCTTGGATCAGGACATCGGAGGAGCTCTTCTGGACCGATCGGTGAACCTGGTATGGTGAAGACAAGGTAGGATGATCTTCAGGGGCTTAGTGTTAGGTTTATTTAAGGGGGGTTTGGGTTAGATTAGGGGTATGTGGGTGGTGGGTTGTAATGTTGGGGGGGGGGTATTGTATGTTTTTTTTTACAGGCAAAAGAGCTGAATTTCTTGGGGCATGCCCCGCAAAGGGCCCTGTTCAGGGCTGGTAAGGTAAAAGAGCTTTTAAATTTATTAATTTAGAATAGGGTAGGGCATTTTTTTATTTTGGGGGTCTTTGTTATTTTATTAGGGGGCTTAGAGTAGGTGTAATTAGTTTAAAATTGTTGTAATATTTTTCTTATGTTTGTAAATATTTTTTTATTTTTTGTAACTTAGTTCTTTTTTATTTTTTGTACTTTAGTTAGTTCATGTAATTGTAGTTATTTGTAGAAATTGTATTTAATTTATTTATTGATAGTGTAGTGTTAGGTTTTATTGTAGGTAATTGTAGGTATTTTATTTAATTAATTTATTGATAGGGTAGTGTTAGGTTTCATTATAATTTAGGTTAGGACTTATTTTACAGGTAATTTTGTTATTATTTTAACTAGGTAACTATTAAATAGTTCTTAACTATTTAATAGCTATTGTACCTGGTTAAAATAAATACAAAGTTACCTGTAAAATAAATATAAATCCTAAAATAGCTACAATATAATTATAATTTATAGTGTAGCTATATTAGGATTAATTTTACAGGTAAGTATTTAGCTTTAAATAGGAATAATTTATTTAATAAGAGATAATTAATTTCGTTAGATTTAAATTATATTTAATTTAGGGGGGTGTTAGTATTAGGGTTAGACTTAGCTTTAGGGGTTAATACATTTATTAGAATAGCGGTGAGCTCCGGTCGGCAGATTAGGGGTTAATAATTGAAGTTAGGTGTCGGCGATGTTAGGGAGGGCAGATTAGGGGTTAATACTATTTATGATAGGGTTAGTGAGGCGGATTAGGGGTTAATAACTTTATTATAGTAGCGCTCAGGTCCGGTCGGCAGATTAGGGGTTAATAAGTGTAGGCAGGTGTCGGCGACGTTGAGGGGGGCAGATTAGGGGTTAATAAATATAATATAGGGGTCGGCGGTGTTAGGGGCAGCAGATTAGGGGTACATAAGGATAACGTAGGTGGCGGCGCTTTGCGGTCGCCAGATTAGGGGTTAATTATTGTAAGTAGCTGGCGGCGACGTTGTGGGGGGCAGGTTAGGGGTTAATAAATATAATATAGGGGTCGGCGATGTTAGGGCAGCAGATTAGGGGTACATAGGGATAATGTAAGTTGCGGCGGTTTACGGAGCGGAAGATTAGGGGTTAATAATATAATGCAGGGGTCAGCGATAGCGGGGGCGGCAGATTAGGGGTTAATAAGTGTAAGGTTAGGGGTGTTTAGACTCGGGGTACATGTTAGAGTGTTAGGAGCAGACGTAGGAAGTGTTTCCCCATAGGAAACAATGGGGCTGCGTTAGGAGCTGAACGCTGATTTTTTGCAGGTGTTTGGTTTTTTTTCAGCTCAAACAGCCCCATTGTTTCCTATGGGAGAATCTGGCACGAGCACGTTTTTGAGGCTGGCCGCGTCCGTAAGCAACTCTGGTATCGAGAGTTGCATTTGCGGTAAAAATGCTCTACGCTCCTTTTTTGGAGCCTAACGCAGCATTTTTTTGAACTCTCGATACCAGAGTTAATTTTATGGTGCGGCCAGAAAAAAGCCCGCGTAGCGTTAACAGCCAATCTACCGCCAAACTCCAAATCTAGGCCTTAGTTTGTTAATGTTTAAACACCAAATAAAACTTTAAAAAATACATCTACATGTTATTCTCAGACTAATCTTTTCTTTCAATGCTTCATTCTATCTAGCATTTATTTAGGGCTAGATTACAAGTGGAGCGCTAATTTATTGCGCGCCCGCAAGTGAGCAAATGTGCCCTTTTGAAGGCATGTAAACATAAATAACCAGCCATTAGAAGTGTCTGGTTATTGCTACTATATGCTTGTGGTAGCAACTAGCGCTTATAAGATTAACCAGAGATCAGATCTCTGGTCAATTTTATAAATATGCCCCAAATGCCCCCAAAATACAGTGTAGTGTATTTTATAAAAAAAATACAAATTGTATTATTTTTATGTTTTAATAAAATAATTGCACTAGGTAGTATTTTGGGGGTAAAGTTGGTCGGAGTTGGGTGTTATATTTGCTGCATCGCTGAGCTACTTACCCCCTTTGCTGCACTTTGATTCTGAGCTTGCGTAACTTTACACTTTAGTTGTAATATCAGCAGACAAGTTATGGAGCAGCGGTCTTTAGACCATTCGGAGCTTGATCATTCTGACCCTATATGTGTGGACATTTATATTTATGTGTCTATATGTGTATATATATATATATATATATATATATCTGTAAATACATATGTACAGATATAAATACATATGTACAGATATAAATACATATATACAGATATAAATACATATATACAGATATAAATACATATATACAGATATAAATACATATGTACAGATATAAATACATATATACAGATATAAATACATATGTACAGATATAAATACATATGTACAGATATAAATACATATATACAGATATAAATACATTAATATATATGTACAATATACTATATATATACATATACATATTTAGAAATGTATCTATATGTATCTCTATGATAAAGCCCTCCTGCGGCTGGTATGGCTGGTACGTATTACAAGTTGAAAGTAAAAAGTTATAACTCGTGCGCACTCCTGACGTGCTTAAAGGGACATTGAACCCAATTTTTTTCTTTCTTGATTCAGATAGAGCAGCAATTTTAAGCAACTTTCTAATTTACTCCTATTATCATTTTTTCTTCATTCTCTTGCTATCTTTTTTTGAAAAAGAAGGCATCTAAGCTAAGAAGCCAGACAATATTTGGTTCAGAGTCTGGACATCACTTGTTTATTGGTGCTGTCCAATCAACAAGGACAACCCAGGTTGTTCACCAAAAATGGTCTGGCATCTAAACTTACATTCTTGCTTTTCAAATAAAGATTCCAAAAGAATGAACATGAAAATTTGATAATAGGAGTAAATTAGAAAGTTGCTTAAAATTGCTGCTCTTTCTGAATCACAAAAGAAAATAATTGGGTTCAGTGTCCATTTAAATAGCCAAACTTCGAATATTGCGAGTGCATTAACGTATTCCCCCATAGAAGTCAATGGAGTATAAAAAGTGGGAAAAACACCCTACTCGGGCAATCCCGATCGTCTATTGTCTGGTGCGCTAACCTGACATGAAAATATGTAAATGTTACATTCCAATGTTCTTCACATTGCAGAATATGTTCTATTGATTCATAAATACATATTTCTACATACAGCTAAGGTATTTATGTACAATATATATCTATACCTATATGTATACAAGATTATATATAGGAATAGATATATACCGACATTAATATAGGAATATCTATTTATAAATACATATTTCTACATACAGCTAAGGTATTTATGTACAATATATATCTATACCTATATGTATACAAGATTATATATAGGAATAGATATATACCGACATTAATATAGGAATATCTATTTATAAATACATATTTCTACATACAGCTAAGGTATTTATGTACAATATATATCTATACCTATATGTATACAAGATTATATATAGGAATAGATATATACCGACATTAATATAGGAATATCTATTTATAAATGCATATTTCTACATTCAGCTAAGGTATTTTTGTACAATATATATCTATACCTATATGTATACAAGATTATATATAGGAATAGATATATACCGACATTAATATAGGAATATCTATTTATAAATACATATTTCTACATACAGCTAAGGTATTTATGTACAATATATATCTATACCTATATGTATACAAGATTATATATAGGAATAGATATATACCGACATTAATATAGGAATATCTATTTATAAATACATATTTCGACATACAGCTAAGGTATTTATGTACAATATATATCTATACCTATATGTATACAAGATTATATATAGGAATAGATATATACCGACATTAATATAGGAATATCTATTTATAAATACATATTTCTACATACAGCTAAGGTATTTATGTACAATATATATCTATACCTATATGTATACAAGATTATATATAGGAATAGATATATACCGACATTAATATAGGAATATCTATTTATAAATACATATTTCTACATACAGCTAAGGTATTTATGTACAATATATATCTATACCTATATGTATACAAGGTTATATATAGGAATAGATATATACCGACATTAATATAGGAATATCTATTTATAAATACATATTTCTACATACAGCTAAGGTATTTATGTACAATATATATCTATACCTATATGTATACAAGATTATATATAGGAATAGATATATACCGACATTGATATAGGAATATCTATTTATAAATACATAGAACATATTCTGCTATGTGCAGGACATTGGAATCTGAAATATTTAAAGTAAATATAAAGTTAAAATTTTTATTAAATATGAATATTGCATAAATATGATTTTACATGTTTTCATCTACTTAACTGCAAAGGGCTCCAATGCACTTATATATATATATATGTGTGTGTGAAAATATGTATTTGTGTGTTTATATGTGTATATATGTCTGTAAATACATATATACACATATAAATACATATGTACACACACACAAATTTTACAAAATTTTACAAATTGAAGGTTTGTGGCAACCCTGTGTCGAGCAAGTCTATCAACATATATTCACATATAAACACATAAATTCACATGAATACACATATATACACATAAAAAACACATAAATACACATGAATACACATATATACACATATAAACACATAAATACACATGAATACACATATATACACATATAAACACATAAATACACATAAATTCGAAGGGGGCGGAGCCGGTAGCGGTTAAGATGGCCGCATAAACTCCGTGCTCCATGTAAGCCAGCAGCACATAGAGGCATAAATGCCATCAAATTTGAGCTTTGTATCCCACATTGAGCACCAGAAGCAGGCTCTGCACTAGGTCATCCATCGCAAACATTAAGTGGGTCCTAGGAACCGATCGCTGCAACGTAGTAGCTGGATCTGAATGGGAAGTGCGTGACTACAATGGCGGAGTAAAAGAACAGCAGCTCCGATACAGCCCAAGTTATACTGCTCCGCAATTGAATAGTTTGCCCAGCTCTGACACAGCCCAAGTTATACCGCTACGCAATCGAATAGTTTGCCCAGCTCCGACACAGCCCAAGTTATACCGCTCCGCAATTGAATAGTTTGCCCAGCTCCGACACAACCCAAGTTATACCGCTCCGCAATCGAATAGTTTGCCCAGCTCCGACACAGCCCAAGTTATACCTCTCAGCAATCGAATAGTTTTCTGCCCATCAACGGACGATAAAGCACTCAACAGCGGAACGATCCTCACTGAAAGCTCCTGGTGTAGGTTATCAACTACGTACGCAACATAGAACAAGGTAAAGTCGAAGAAGCACCGACATTACATACATAATTAATGATAGAGCACCATAAATTCGAAAGAGGGGCTAGCACAAGTGACAGAAAACTTTTATTGTAAGCAGGGCTCAAGTCTAGCATTGGGAATCGACCAGGCCTTTAAAGATTACTTATTAGCAGGAAAATGACATAACAGAGAGAGAGCAGTGGGTCCCAAGCAGTTATTAATTTATTTGCATCCCACGTGACAGCAAGTAAACTATAACATAATTATCAACACATCACAGTTTGGAGCTAATTTAAATCACGTGGTGAACTTAAAAAACTATCACACCTACAGAGCATTGGCTTCACTAATGCTGATATAAACAAAAAGACGTACATTACAAAATAATAATCTTTATTCAATCAAATGGCCACCAAGAGAACCGCCAGAACTGACAGATTATCTAAAACACCAATAAACAAAAATCCTACAGTGGCTTCATACTTCAATCCCTCTGAAAACACAAGTATTTTAACACCTCACGTATCTCCACCTGCAATGGCCTCTCCACAATCCCAACCGGCGCCTACAGTTTCACAACCACCAAATGTGGTACAAATACCCTCAACTATACTATCCGCTTTACCATCCAAACAAGATATTGCAGACATTGTGCGAGCCTGTGTTCGCCAAGAGCTAGCCGATCTGAAGCAAGACATCAATGCTATAGGATTTAGAGTAGAGGCACTAGAGGACAACTATGACAATATCAGAGAAGATATTGACGGTTTACAAATCCAAGCAGAAACCATTACTTCCACTATTGAGACCCTACACTCCAAAATTGAAGATTTAGAGAATAGGAGCAGGAGGAAGAATCTAAGGATCTGGGGGGTACCTGAATCAGTCTTGCCTAAAGACCTACCCACAAATCTACCTGCTTTGTTTAATCACCTTAGAGGGAACACTTCTAAAGAGATCCCTTGGGACAGTGCGCATAAAGCCCTAAGAGCTAGGCCCCAAGATTCCGCCCCTCCTAGGGATATCATCATTAAATTAAAAAAATTACAGGGATAAAGAAGAACTCCTTAATGTTTTGTGAAAAAAAACAGCCAATCAGATTTAGAGAAACAGTGATACCGTTTTATGCAGACCTTTCACAAATAACTTTGCAAAAGCACAAAGAATTTGCGCCGCTGACACAATTACTGCAAAATAAACGCATTCCTTACAGATGGGGATTCCCCACCCACCTACTAGTTATTCATGAAGAGAGAAGGGTAATATGCGATGATATATCAGAAGCACCAAAATTCTGCGAAATTTTGAACTTAGACCCTCTGGATTTGAGCAACATCACCCCCTCAGGGCCTCCAAACAATCCTCTTCAGCGAAGCCGAAATACGTGGTCTCTCACTCCAGCTAAATCACAAAAACGTCCCTCGGCAGCAAGGAATCTAGATGCTGGCCTATAATTATCTGTGGAAATCAGCCCACTCTACTTCTCACAGTTCTCCTGTATATGCAGCAACAAGGCTGTTGTTTGACATCTGAAAGAACCCTACAATTTTTGGTAGGCAACGGACCATTTGCTCAATGACACTAAATTCTGCCATGGGCTTCTGACATGTGAGTATGATTATGGTAAACGTGAACTAGTATAACACAAAATGATGTCCGTAAAGACATATTGCAAACTCTGTGGACAGACTAGCTCTAAATGTTGGAGTCCAAAGATTACTATGTACACTCAAGTTATGTTAAATGTTTTGCATCTTCTGAATTACAATCTTGTTCTAGGACATAGATTTATATGCTAAATATTAACAAAGCGAAAAAGATACATAAGTCAGGCTTCCCCCTATTTCCCCCTGTTGTTGTTATTTACGTCTTATTTATATTGGTGTAAAGGTTTCTAATTTTACCTGCACTGATGGTTCATATATTGTGTTCTCATATAGAATCCTGGCTAACCAAGTCAGGACTCGAAAGTTTTAGTTATTTTCACAGTTATAATAGATGTCTTAGAAGACAAAAATAAAAAGAGGCACTCTTGGTGCAGCAAGTTCCAATCGGCACAACAACCAGAAGTTCGTAAAATAGATGATATACTCACAAACAAATATGCACATGCAGTGCCATAGTGGGCGGACCGAAACTTTAGAGCTGTTCGGCTGACTCCTCAATGGCGACTCTGTCAAGCGGCGCTGACACGCCAGGTAGTGAATGCAGGGATCCGATTCTCCGTGATAACCTCCGTGATGAGCTGAGGTGATAAGCTATGATGTGCACGTAAAATCCACAAACTGCTATGGGTAACAAATGATTTATCCAGAGCAAGGCAGAGTTGTAAAAAGTTCTGTTTTATTAAAACCACTTAAAAGTTGCTTTGCAACGCGTTTCTCGGCTAACAATGCCGTTTCATCAGGCTACATAATTATTACACTCTACCTTGCTACCTTTTATTGTGCACTAAACCAATCAGCAGTCTTTGTTACGGACAACGCCCAACTCACTGCAGACGAATCAGAAGCTCTGTAAACCACACACCCCTAGAGATCATATCTATGCTTTTTAAAAGTCTTGAGGTTTATAACGTGTGCGGAGAACAAAGCCTATTGCTAGGACTGAAGTGAGTTCTTTCTTAAAGGTGTAAATACAAATAAACAGATACATATGCAATTAAAAAAAAATATAATTATATATACAACAAACTAATTTCTTAATCTTTTGACAATGCAGACTGCAGATAATACTGAGCAGGTTATCCTAAATATAAGGTTATCCACCAGTGCCGCTAAACATAGTAAGTTACTTGGGATATGTATTTGTAATCAAAAAACATCTAATATATACGATATATACGATAGTATAACTGGTTAATAAGTAAGTAAATGTGAACCTATTGTTATAATAAAAATATTAATATGTAATACAAATTCTAACAGAATCCTATAATCGTGTAAAGACGCTAAATAATGTTAGTGCTAAATAATGTTAGTGCTAAGATATAATACTAATCTATATTCTCCCGCATGTGGATGGTAGGGTGTGAGTGACTATAAAATTATAGTGTACAAGCGCTATTGATAATATATATACCCACATGTAAAGTAATAATGTATAAATGACCATAAGATAGATAGGTTAACAATTTGATATTAATATACGAAAAAAGTGAATATATGTGTAGTGTTGATTAGTAGATGGAAATGTTATGGTGGTATACTCTTACGATAAAGTGGGGTGGGGGGTGGGTGGGGGGAGGGAGGGGAAGCGATAATTCTGCTAGTGATGGTGTGTAGATACTGTAAATGGAGACCTATAGATAAAGGGGAGGGGGGGGTTGATCGTATATATGACAGTATATATAAATCCATATGCGAATGTCTAACAATTCTACTAATAATAATAAACACATACTTGATCAGTGTTGTGTGAATATGGAAAGACTTGGATGAGGATGGATACCTTTAAAAAACAGAGGGTAACCTAAAATACCGATAAGGAGATAATGATTAGGTGACCTAACAAAAATTTATTGTGAGTGATGTAGTAAGCTGAGGTATGATAATGTCTCCTCCTATGTGATATTAAAGTGATAAACCATATGGTCTAGTATGTAAATTTAGAAATGTGTGTTTTTGTTATTAACATGTGAAACATAAGCATGAATATCATGTTAAATGAATGTGAAAGTGTGAATGCAGGTATAAAACTATAATAGGTGATAGAAATGAGAGCGTAATTAGAACACATATGGGCAACATGTATATATAGTGAAGAATAAGGACAAGTATATAGTATTGGAGAGAAACATTAAAACGCTGCTAGATCCACATTTAGATTTAACCCTAAAGGGTGCATGGTTTTCAATTTGTGGATCCAGTATGTTTCTCTCCTTCTTAGTTTAATAAACCGGTTGTAGATATGTGACTTAACAATTTGCTCTATAGGAATGATGGTGTAACATCCAGGATTCCCTTCATGTTTCTGATGGCAGTGACTAATCACACTATGAGATTTTTTATTGTGTATGATACTTCGATAGTGTTCTGACCAACGATGGCTGAGGTGTCTAATTGTACGGCCAATATACTGTACCCCACATATGCAAGAGATAAGATAAATTACATAGTGTGAGGCACAGGTCATTCTGCTCTTAATCTGATAAGATTTTTTATCAGTATAAGATTGAAAAGAGCATTTACCATGACCAATGTAATTGCACATTTTGCAATTTATGGCATTGCATTTGAATATTCCTCTATTTACAAGTGCTATAGTTTTCCTACTATTTGATCTATCGGGAAGTTTTCTCTCAATTTTTTTACTCTTGATAATTTTACTAGGCGCCAAAATATTCTTCAGACTGGGAGCCTTCTTATAAACGATAAGTGGACTTTCTCCTAATAGTTCACATAGGATAGGATCCCTTTTTAAAATTCTCCAATGTTTATTGAGAATCTCTCTTATAGACTTATGATTACAATTGTATTGAGTAATGAATCTAATTTCAGACGGTTCAGAGATATCTTGTTTTACTAGTGTTTGTTTTGTGTTTTAAAAAATATTCCTCCCTGTTGTCATTACGGGCACGTTGGTAACTAGATTCAATGAGATCAATAGGATAATTTTTCTCCTTGAATCTTTCCTTGAGGATCTGGCTTTGGGCATCATAATCTGAAATCAAGCTGCAATTACGCCTGATTCTCCTGAATTGTCCATATGGGACATTTCTTTTCCATGGATAATGATGATTACTGAAAAAATCTAAATAACTGTTGCTGTCAACAGTCTTGAAATGTGTTGAGCTGACTATACAACCTTGTCTGTTGAATCGTAAGCTAAGATTCAAAAATACAATGCTTTCTGGATGTATACAGCTAGTAAACTTTAAACCTCTGTCATTCCTGTTAAGATGATCAACAAATTTTAATGCCTTTTCCCTAGTGCCATTCCAAACAAAAATTAAATCATCTATAAACCTGCCATAGAACACCAGGTTCGCCCCATACTCTGATTAATAGATAAATTGATGTTCAAAACTACCCATATATAAATTAGCGAAACTAGGGGCGAACCTGGTGCCCATGGCAGTCCCTTTTGTCTGTAAAAAATAATTGTCCAGAAATAAAAAAATAATTATGTTGTAAAGCAAACAAAATAAGTTGTAAAATAAATTCTTTCTGAAGAGAAGGAATATACCAATCATCTTCTAAAAAATCAGCTACAGCTTTAACACCATGATTGTGGGGGATGTTGGAATAGAGGGCTTCCACATCACAAGTGATCCAAAGATAATTTTCTTTAATCTGGATATTGCTCAATTTATCTAACAAATCGGAGGAGTCCCTAATATAGGAATCTAAATTTAACACATATCTTTGAAGAAAATAGTCTATATATGCTGATACATTTTCAGTTAAACTGCCTATGCCCGCTGTTATCGGTCTGCCCGGAGGACAGTTGGTATCCTTGTGGATTTTGGGCAGATGATAATAGAAGGCATAGGCAAGTTCCTTAGGGATCAAAAAATCTTTTTCCTTCTTTGATACTATTCCTTCTTGAAAGCCAAAATGAATTAGGCCAGTTAGTGTTTTTAAATATTTAGAAGTAGGGTTTTCCTTCAAAAGGGAGTAATAGGATTTGTCTTGTAGAATTCTAGTTGCTTCCCTTATATAATCGTTATAGTTCTGCAAGACGATACCCACCCCCCTTGTCAGCTTGGCGTATTACCAGCTCTGGATTGTTTTTTAATTTATCTAATTCTTTTATTTCATTAGGAAACAGGTTTTTACTGTCCCTGTTTTTGGGGAGGAGTTCCAATTCTTCTAGGACTAACTCCTTAAATATTTCAATATAAGTGTTATTGGAAACTTGTGGATTAAAGTTAGATTTGTTTCTAAGTTTAGTTTGAATATAGCCTTCACTTAGTTGTTCAAGCAAACTGTCAGGCTCATACATGGTAATTTCAGAAGTTAATCTACTTTCCATATTATTTGTCAATATAGGTCGAAAATTGGGATCTTTTAATCTTTTATCCGCGAAATACTTCTGCATTGTGAGTTTATGTGTATATCTGTTTAAATCAACAAAAAGATCAAAGATGTTGTGAGAATTGGACGGGCTGAAGGATAATCCTTTACCTAACACTCTTATTTCGTCGTCCGTTAGTTTATGGGAGGATAGTTTATATATACCTTTGCTTAGTTTTTGTAGTCTTGCTTTTTTTGTGGTGGACCCACTCCCTCTGCACCCCCGTCTGTGTATGGTCTTTTCCCTTTTTGGGGTTGGGTGTATGTGGTTAGAGGCTCTAGATAGCTGGCTATCTTTCTTGGTGACCAAGACTGTTGTCTCGGTCGCTGTTCTAAAAAAACTGAATTGTTATTGTCATTTGAGGGGTTTCCATTACTGTAATTGGTAGCTTCATTGGCAATATGGGCTGCTGGATTCCGCCCATTGGTTACCAATATATAATTTGGCTCATTTAAAACTTCATATCTATTAAAGGTGGGTATATTCACAGATGTTATATGGTCAGGGTGTTCTCTCCTAGGGTCCTCATATCGGTTATCACTATCATGGTGGGGTCTAATGTTGTTATGCCAAACTGGTCTATTGTGGTTGGGGCCAGATGTGGATCCAGATCTATAGTGATGTGTGGAATTTCTATGTTGTTGAGAAGTAATATTATAGTCATGGTGGGGGTTGTAGGAATTGTGAGGGTTAGCATGAACATTTAAGTTGTGATGCGTTTGATTATATTGTGTTGTTTGATGATGGTTCCTATTAAAGTTGGACCCACTATTTCTATGACTATTGTTTCTATCGACCACAATCCATTCATCACTAACCTGTCCCCTATTACCACTATGATTTTCATTAATAAATGGCCTGTTTTGTGGATTAGGCATAGTAACAACCTTTCCAACATCTCCCCCTAGGGGCTTATTTCCAGGATTGTTATTAGAGCGATTATTCATTCTATTCCTATTTCTATTTCTGCCATGATTGTATGTATGAATCTCACCTCTAGTGTAATCCCCCTCATCTCGCAATAGTTTACGGTTCTTATTAGCTAACAGCTCTTTCTGGAAAGCATCTATCTTCTGTAATGTATGTTTATTTAATTCTTCATACTTCATGTTTTAAAATTCTCTAGATGTAATTGCAATTTTTCAATTTCTATAGTAACTTTAGCTACCAAAGCTTCTCTATGTGATATTAATATTTTCATTAAACGAAAGGAACAATCTTTTAAAGTTTCATCCCATTTAGCTAGTAAGTCTATGTCATCCTTAAATGAACAGTTTTTAAAGATTCTGAGTCCTCTGGGGATTTGCTTCCTTTCAATATATTTTCTAAGCATTTCTGCATCCCACCAATGTCTGCATTCAGTGTTAATTATTTCTTCTAATCTAGAGAATGATGAATGGATAGATAAGTTATCAACATTATCGTTATCACAAAGTACAGGATTGGTAGGGGATACAGTTGAAACCAATGTAAGTCTTTTGGTCACTCTTTCATTTACAGATAGCATAATGGCTGCAAAACAAACCTCTAAACAATACAGGAATAGAAAAATAAATATGGTTTAAGCACAGTACTGTTATCCAAAAGGATAACAGAGGTGCGCCAATATACACAATCACATGTGATAATATTAACTTATGAGATGCCAATATCAACGTATTTGTACTCTATAAGATACAATAGAAAATATATTATTATGTTGTAAAAGTATATAGATAATTTCCGACATGATAAGAGGAGAAAAAGAGTCTTAAATACTTAGGATAAGTCCCTCTAGTAGATACTCAGACCAATATTGGTCAATGTGGATAATAAGTTCATCAATCCGATGATGAACAGCTCTCTCCAAGTTGTATGCAGAGATAATAGATGTCCTAGAAGACAAAAAGAAAAAGAGGCGCTCTTGGTGCAGCAAGTTCCAATCGGCACAACAACCAGAAGTTCGTAAAATAGATGATATACTCACAAACAAATATGCACATGCAGTGCAACAGTGGGCGGACCGAAACTTTAGAGCCATTTGGCTGACTCCTCAATGGCGACTCTGTCAAGCGGCGCTGACACGCCAGGTAGTGAATGCAGGGATCCGATTCTCCGTGATAACCTCCGTGATGAGCTGAGGTGATCAGCTATGATGTGCACGTAAAATCCACAAACTGCTATGGGTAACAAACAATTTATCCAGAGCATGGCAGAGTTGTAAAAAGTTCTGTTTTATTAAAACCACTTAAAAGTTGCTTTGCAACGCGTTTCTCGGCTAACAATGCCGTTTCATCAGGCTACATAATTATTACACTCTACCTTGCTACCTTTTATTGTGCACTAAACCAATCAGCAGTCTGTGTTACGGTCAACGCCCAACTCACTGCAGACGAATCAGAAGCTCTGTAAACCACACACTCCTAGAGATCAGATCTATGCTTTTTAAAAGTCTTGAGGTTTATAACGTGTGCGGAGAACAAAGCCAATTGCTAGGATTAAAGTGAGTTCTTTCTTAAAGGTGTAAATACAAATAAACAGATACATATGCAAACCAAAAAAAATATAATTATATATACAACAAACTAATTTCTTAATCTTTTGACAATGCAGACTGCAGATAATACTGAGCGGCTTATCCTAAATATAAGGTTATCCACCAGTGCCACTAAAAACTAGTAAGTTACTTGGGATATGTATTCGTAATCAAAAAAACATCTAATATATACGATATATACGATAGTATAACTGGTTAATAAGTAAGTAAATGTGAACCTATTGTTATAATAAAAATATTAATATGTAATACAAATTCTAACAGAATCCTATAATCGTGTAAAGATGCTAAATAATGTTAGTGCTAAATAATGTAGAACCCTACAATTTTTGGTAGGCAACGGACCATTTGCTCAATGACACTAAATTCTGCCATGGGCTTCTGACACGTGAGTATGCTTATGGTAAACGTGAACTAGTATAACACAAAATGATGTCCGTAAAGACATATTGCGAACTCTGTGGACAGACTAGCTCCAAATGTTGGAGTCCAAAGATTACTATGTACACTCAAGTTATGTTAAATGTTTTGCATCTTCTGAATTACAATCTTGTTCTAGGACATAGATTTATATGCTAAATATTAACAAAGCGAAAAAGATACATAAGTCAGGCTTACCCCTATTTCCCCCTGTTGTTGTTATTTACGTCTTATTTACGTCTTATTTATATTGGTGTAAAGGTTTCTAATTTTACCTGCACTGATGGTTCATATATTGTGTTCTCATATAGAATCCTGGCTAACCAAGTCAGGACTCGAAAGTTTTAGTTATTTTCACAGTTATCTTTGTTATGTTTTTAAACACAGGTTACTACAATTGTTTTTTGCTGCAGTTTGGTACTTCTGCTCAATATATGTTTATTTTGCAAACACGACACCCATGACGAATATGTTCATATATGATACTCTCTATGTATTGATGTAATGGCTACTAAACAAAAACTATACCCTCTTACAATTCTAACTCAAAATGTTAAGGGATTTCTCTCTCCATGTAAACGATCAAAAGCATTATCGGATATGTATAAGAAAAAAGCAGACATTCTTTTCCTACAGGAGACACACTTCAAGAAAACACAAATTCCTAGCTATTTTGGTAAACACTACACCCAACACTTTCATAGCACAGCGCCAACCAAGCATTGCAGAGTCAGTATCTTACTTCGTAAACACATCCCATTTACTGTTATACAGATTGCCAAAGATGGTGAAGGTAGATTACTGGGAATAGCAGGCCTACTGTATGGTAGACCAATCACATTGATTAATATTTACGCCCCTAATATAAAACGTCTGCCCTTTTTTAAGATAATGTTTCGGAAGTTACTTGATATTTCTAAGGGCCCAATCTTTCTTGGAGGAGATTTTAATTCCCCTTTTCAACCATCAATAGACTCTTCCAATCCTAATTCTAGAATTTCGTAGCGTACATTGTCGTACTTATGGAAGGCGATGAGAGATTATAATATGTATGACACATGGCGATTTACACACCCTTCCAAAAGAGATTATACTTTTTATTCACACCCCTCGTAATCCTACAGCAGAATAGATTACATATTAACTAATAAAACAGGACTCTCCTTAATAACTAACTCCACTATCATCCCTACACCCTGGTCTGATCACTCGGCAGTTACAGTGCACCCTTCGGGGAGAGTTTATAAAATATAAAGCTCATCTTCAAAAAAATTCTAGACAGCATTACTCAAAATTAACCTCTGATCTGGCAAATCTAGACTATTTACACAAAAAAGACCCCAAAAATGCTGTCATTCTAAATGACATAGGTATTATTAGAAGTCAGTTAAGATACATTCCTGGCTTTAGAACATCAGAAAATATCCATGAAGTTAAAGCAAAAAATTTACTGTGAAAGTAATAAAGCAGGGAAGATGTTGGCTAGAACTCTGAAAAGAGGGAGAATAAAATCGTTTATTCCTAAACTCAAAACTCCACAAAACACTTTAGTCTGCATGACCCCAGATATTCTTGATCAGTTCCATGAATATTACTCCAATCTATACAACATAAAAGACAAGGCCCCGCCAACAGACCCATATTCTGCTGATACAATACAAGCCTACCTTGACTCATGTAATTTCCCTTCTATATCCCCTGAGCAAAAAGAAGCACTAGAATCTCCAATTACCACAAATGAAATTTTGGCAGATATAAAAGAATTGTCACCGGATAAAAGTCCGGGCCCAGGCGGCTTTACTGCCAAATTTTATCAAACATTTGCTACAGCCCTTATCCCTACTTTACATGACTTATACAACAGTATATCCTCTACTACACACTTCCCCTCTACGATGTTAGCAGCACACATTATAGTATTACCAAAACCGGGTAAAATACCAGATACACCATCAAATTTTCGCCCTATCTCATTACTGAACACAGATACAAAAATTTACGCAAAAGTAATAGCAGGTCGTCTAAATAAATTACTCCCCCCAACTGATACATTACAACCAGGTCGGCTGCACTCCATATAGAGAGGCGAGATACAATACCATTAAAATAAAAACCCTGATTGATTACGCCGTAAAAGCCAAAACCCCTACAATCTTCGCGTCCATGGACGCAGAGAAAGCTTTTGATCGTTTGAACTGGTGCTTTCTTGAACAAATTCTAATTAAATTCGGTTTTCCAGATTCCTTTATATTAAAAATAATGTCCCTGTATAGTACCCCAAACGCGAAAATCAGGTTAAATGACTCATTATCCCCGGCTTTCAATATTCACAACGGCACAAGACAAGGGTGCCCTCTATCCCCACTATTATTTGCCTTAACCATGGAGACCTTGGCAGCTAGAATAAGAAATAACCAAAAAATAACAGGCTTATCAATACATGAGAAGGACTATAAAGTTTCTCTATATGCGGACAATGTCTTTTTGACCTCTTACCTCATTGCCCGAATTACATTCTGAATTCCAAACATATGGCAGATTATCAAATTTTAAGATTAACGCCTCAAAATTGGAATTTATGGGAGTAGAGATATCTGACTCCATACTTACCCAGATACAATCCACATACCATTACAAATTCCAGAAAAGTTCTTTAAAATACTTGGGTATACAAGTTACAAATGACCCTCAGCAAATGAATGAGGCCAACTATGCTCCTTTACTGAAAAATATACAACAGGAGCTACAATCTTGGTGTAATAAAACCTTATCCTGGATGGGCAGATTACATGCTATAAAAATGACAATCTTGCCAAAAATTTTATATATATTTCAAACTATCCCAATTAAATTGCCTAAGCACTTTTTTAATAAACTTCAAAACATACTCAACAAATATATATGGAACAAAAAACGCCCTAGACTTGCCAAAGCACTCATATATAGACCTAAAATTAAAGGAGGGTTGGGAATGCCAAACATTTACTATTACTTTATAGCAAGTATCCTTACACGGATCATAGACTGGTGCAAACATAGTACCCACAAGGAATGGCTAAGGCTTGATCATAACCTGGCACAGTATTCACAACTAGCAGCAAACTGCTGGATACCTCACATTCATAGGACCCTAAACTCATCTACATCAGAAATAGCTAAACTGACACTAACTACATGGGACAAATGTCTTAATAGCTTTCCGGTAATCTTTGACATACCATCCCCTTTGACACCCCTGAAACACAACCCAGAAACACAAATACCATTTTCTACTCATTATGTACAGAATTTATCCTTAAGAGACGTCATACCAAGTTGTATGGCCATAGATAATAAATCCCTTAAATCAAGAGCTGATCTACAAGAAAAAATCGGAAGCTATTTCAACCCTTGGTTTAAGTATTTTCAAATAAATCATTATCTTACCTCACATACCAAACGTACCCAGATTTTTTAGACCTGTAACTCCCTTTGAGTCAATTTGCAAAGCTGACTCGTACTCAAAAGGCTCACTATCCCTAATATATAAATTATTAGTGGAGTATCACTCCAGAAACCTATCAACTTACACAACTAAATTGACAGACGATTTTCAAACCCCCATATCTCCTGACCAATGGGCAAAAATTTTCAGCAACATGAGCACACGCACCTCGTCCATAGCACAAATAGAATGAAATCTAAAGCTACTGTACAGATGGTACTATACCCCTGTCAGACTAGCAGCTATGCATAATCGCAGAGATAATAAGTGTTGGAGGGCATACGGAGGAGAGGGAGACTATCAACATATATGGTGGACATGCCCCTACATTAGCCATTATTGGAGAGAAATACAAGCGGCTGTTAAACAAGCAATTAACATTGAAGTCCCTTTGGACCCTACCATATTCTTATAATTTACCCAAAATTAAATGTAAAATAAGACAAAAATTACTGATTCTACTACTTAATTGCGCTAGGAGGCTAATACCTAGGAAATCGAAAACAGCAGAGATACCAACAGTCACAGAATGGCGTTCCTTAGTTAAACATACTTTGTCAACGGAAAGGTACCATTATGCTATTACGAAAAGATTGGATGATTTCTTAGATATAAACTTCATATGGGAAGAATACTGTAACTCTATAAAACATAATGGGCAAGTCACAATACAGATATAAGGATGAGTTGAGCTTTCATGTTCTATAGGATTTGGAGCTCTTAGATGATAAGATTTAAGAGTTACACTTTTGAGAATCATACATTAAATAGTCGTGGTTGTCATTACTATACACTCACTTTACTAATTGGGATGTCTTTTTAATGTTGTCATAACTATTTTGCTGTATTTGTACCCACATCCTTTGATATGTTGAGCATACTGTAATTTGTGCTGATTCTATGTTTATTTGTTTATTTCTGTACCATTCTTTTTAATAAAGAAAAAAAAAATAAACAAAAAAAATAAACATGAATACACATATATACACATAAACACATAAATACACATGAATACACATATATACACATATAAACACATAAATACACATGAATACACATATATACACATATAAACACATAAATACACATGTATACACATACTGTATATACACATATAAACACATAAATACACATGAATACACATATATACACATATAAACACATAAATACACATGTATACACATACTGTATATACACATATAAACACATAAATACACATGAATACACATATATACACATATAAACACATAAATACACATGAATACACATATATACACATATAAACACATATATATACATATATACACATATAAACACATATATACACATATATAAACATATAAGCACATAAATACACACGAATACACATATATACAGATATAAACACATAAATACACATGACTACACATATATATATCTATACATATAAACACATAAATACACATGACTACACATACAAGCATATGAACACACATATACACACCCCATCAGCAAAACAAATTATGAATCACTGAAGGCTCAGAGCATTTTTAGAAATAAAGTATTTTTTAAGTAAGTATATAAATTGTTATTTTTAGACATAATGCTACTGCACACTTAATAGACTACAGAATATTGTAAATATAACTTTTATATGCACTGGAAAATAGTGTGAGTCACTTTGTTGCTATATTCGCTTTTTTTTGCGGTGGCTAATCCAAATAATCTATATAATCCAAAACGTAGGTACAGCTGTGAAAGCCAGTGTTTACCTAAGTGCACAGAGACTGTCAGGAGCTAGCAACTCCTTATATCCAGTCTAATGTAGAAAAGAGTCACAGCACTGTTTCTTTCTATGTACAGGTAGCCCTCAGTTTACGCCTGGGTTAGGTTCCATGGAACGGTTGTAAATCGAAACCGTTGTAAATTGAAACCCAGTTTATAATGTAAGTCAATGGGAAGTGAGGTAGATAGGTTCCAGGTCCCTCTCAAAATTGTCATAAGTAACACCTAATACATTATTTTAAAAGCTTTGAAATGAAGACTTTAAATGCTAGACAACATTATAAACCTAATAAAATAATCACACAGCATAGAATATACAATTAAACTAAGTTAAATGAACAAAAACATTTGCTAAACAGCATTATAAACCTAATAAAATAATAACGCAACACAGACTTCACTTGCATTTTTCTGCAAACAGTTCTTTCTATGTATTCCAATCTGGACTGAGTTATAGACAGGAAGATCTTGTTCCTTTGAAATCAGCTCAATAGCTCAGGTCTGGTTAAACTGATAAATTTCAGCTTGCTTGGCTTTGCTGCAACACAAACGGACAGCTCCACCTACTGGCTATTTTAATAAATGCACTGCTTCTCAATGCTTTTCAATAGCAGTCACATGACTGGAAAAAAAGGTTGTTATTCTGAAACGGTGTAAATTGAACCGTTGTAAAACGAGGGTCACCTGTATAAGTATCTCTATGTTAAAGCTCTTTGCCGCCTTTTTTTTTTCTCTAACACCTGACATCTCATATCTTTGAGCCTTTATAACTTTTTTATGCAATATTTTTTTTAATAATCTTTATTAGATGTTGTAATTATGAGTGTAACTGTACTTTTAAATGTGTTTTTGATGTGTTTTATGACACTATTTTAGCGATACAGTTAACAAGAGTGTGAGGTTGCACTATCCCAATGTGTGTTAAATTTAATTGCGCTCAAGCGATCGCATTTACTTTCAACTTGTAATATGAGCGCTACATCAGACGTGCACAAACACCCGCTATAAATCCGATAACGCCTGCGCGTAACTGTTAGTGCGCCACTTCACTTGTAATCTGGCCCAAAAGGGTCTAGGAAACTAGGCCAATAGGGATCTTTATTTATAATATAAATGGGCCGGCGGTTGGTTTATAGCACATGTGGTCCAGCATTTATGTAACCTTAGTGACGCTAATATAAAATGCATTGCTCCTACATCTGTATCGAAAGCCAGCGCTTGGTAAAATATGCTAGAAAATGATCTAATGAAAACAGTTGTTGTTTAGATCAGAGCACAAGCTCATTTTTAATTGGTCCGTGGTCACAGCAAAGGAACAAGGATCCTATGAGGCTTTTCAAGAAGCATTGCTATGATCTGCTCATGGTTTGCAAATCCTTGTAGACTAGGCTGACAAAATGGCGGTGCTAACTTGGTTTAAAGCATTTACTTGGCAGTGCTTTCTTGCTAATATATTCTATGAGGGTAATGTCCCTTTAATGCCAAACTTAAGATGCGATGAAAGTGCAATACGTAAACCTCCAAAAAAAGTTTTGTTTAAAAAGATAGACAATCCCTTTATTTACCATTCACCAGTTTTGCACAACCAACAGTTATATTAAAGGGACGCTGAACCCAATTTTTTTCTTTCATGATTCAGATAGAGCAGCAATTTTAAGCAACTTTCTAATTTACTCCTATTATCCATTTTTCTTTGTTCTCTTGCTATCTTTATTTGAAAAAGCAGAAATGTAATGTTAGGAGACGGCCCATTTTTGGTTTCAGCACCTGGGTAGCACTTGCTGATTGGTGGCTACCATTTAGCCCCCAATCAGTAATCAGGGCCCAGGTGCTGAATCAAAAATCGGTCGACCCTTAGGGATAAATTTACTAAAGGTTGAGCAGACATGATTTGTTGTAGCGTATCATGTCCGCCCGACCTCGCTAAATGAAAACCTAGGCATTTAACATGACTCAAGCATTTCTTGTAAAATGCTGGTGCAATGCCGCCCCCTGCTCACTTGCGGGTAATCGGCCACTAGCAGGGGGTGTCAATCATCCCGATCATATCGGGATGATTTCAGCCCGCCAAATTAAGGAGCAGCAGTCTTATGGGCGTAGAATGCAGCATTTGCTGCATAATAAATCTACCCTTAAGCTTTTATTGCTGCTTTTTCAAATAAAGATAGCAAGAGAACGAAGAAAATTGATAATGGGAGTAAAAATAGAAACTTGCATAACCCCTTAACGACCAAGGACGTGCCAGGTAAGTCCTCCAAAAAATGTCCATTAACGACCATGGATGTACTTAGCACGTCCTTGGTCAAATTGAGCGCTGGAAGCGATCGCAATCGCTTCCAGACGCACTCAGGGTATTGCAGCGATGCCTCAATATTGAGGCATCGTGCAATACCCTCCACACAGTAACCGATGCAGAGAGGGCTACTCTGCTGGTGGGACTGCTACGCTATGGAAAAAAAAAGCATCAGTTAGTGGGAAGGAGGGAGGGGGAATCCTATGTGAGTTCCGATGTGGGAAAGGGGTTTGGGAAGAGGAGCGGGTAGGGTAATGAGGGGGGCAGCTACAATACAGAAAAAAAATCTTTTTTTTTAAATAAAGCAAAAAAAACCAACATCTAATAAATATTGCAAACTGGGGACTGGCAGACAGCTGCAAGTACATAAGATGGCCACTAAAATGTATAGGGGGAGGGTTAGAGAACTGTTTGGGGGGGGATCAGGGAGGTTGGGGGTAAGGGGGCATCCTACATTGCAGAAAAGATTATAAATATATATATATATATATATACAAAACAACTTATTTTCATACTGGCAGACTTTCTGCCAATACTTAAAGGGACACTAAACCCAAAGTTTTTCTTTCATGATTCAGAAAGAGAATACAAATTAAATCAACAATCCAATTTACTTCTATTATTTATTTTGCTTCATTTTTTAGATCCTTTAGTTGAAGAAAAAGCAATGCACATGGGTGAGCCAATCACATGAGGCTTCTAAGTGCAGCAACCAATCAGCAACTACTGAGCCTATCTAGATATGCTTTTCAGCAAAGAATATCAAGAGAATAAAACAAATTAGATAATAGAAGCAAATTAGAAAGTTGTTTAAAATTGCATTCTCTTTCTATATTATGAAAGAAAAAAATATGGGAGAGACCATTGTGGGGTGGGGGAGGGGGAGTGGGGGAGGGGTGGGGGAGGGAAGAGAGCTGTTTGAGAGGTATTAGGGAGGGATCAGGGGGTGGGATGTGTCAGGTGGGAGGGTACAAGTGTGGTGCGCAACTGCATTTTGCAGCCTTCTAATTCCAAAAATCAACGCCAAAGCCATTTATGTCTGCTATTTCTGAACAAAGGAGATCCCAGAGAAGCATTTACAACCATTTGTGCCATGATTGCACAAGCTGTTTGTAAATAATTTTAGTGAGAAACCTAAAGTTTGTGAAAAAGTTAAGGATTTTTTTTTTTTAGATCGTATTTGGCGGTGAAATGGTGGCATAAAATATACCAAAATGGGCCTAAATCAATACTTTGAGTTGTCTACTAAAAAAATATATAGTATTGATAGGTAAATATAAAAAAGGCTTTATTTCTGTTTAAATGGAGTAATAGCAAAAATGCTAAAAATACTCTGGCCTTTTGGGGAAGTTTTAGTCTGAAATTCCCGGTTCGTTAAGGGGGTAAACATTGGGTATTTCTAAACTCAGGACAAAATTTTAAAATTATTTAGCATGGGTGTTTTTTGGTGGTTGTAGATGTGTAACAGATTTTGGGGTTAGATTTTTTGTTTTCAATGTTTTCATCATATTTTGTAATTCTTGTTACAGTAAATTATATGATATGATGAAAATAATGGTATCTTTAGAAAGTCCATTTAATGTCAAGAAAAATGGTATATAATATGTGTGGGTACAGTAAATGAGTAAGAGGAAAATTACAGCTAAACACAAACGTAAATGCAGTGTAGGGCTTAGCATAAGCCTGGAGCAGTCTAAGGGTTAAGGCTGGAGGAGAGTGGGATAGAAGAGAGAGGGTTGGTGTTGGGGGGCAACATTGTTGCTATTCAGGGTAGGCCCCTCCTTACCTGTAGAAAAGCTGAATCTCCCCTTGCAACTTCCTCTTCTTCTCCGGATCCTGACTGAAGCAGTTTTGTCCTCATCAGTGCAGACATGAATCGTTCTAGACGTTCTACTTTGCCTCCCAGACGTTTTCAGACTGACCAAACACCATCTGGATCTGCAAATGTGACCAGACAGATAAGTGTTCAATCTGATAATATGGATGATTTGGATATTATTCCCCCAACTCAGTTCTCTAATGTTGTTACAGCTCAGGTTCATAATATAGAAGAGCTGGAGTCAGATAATGATCAGTTAGATCAAGTAAATCCCCCACAACAGCAAATGAACCTGCCTTTTGAAAATATGGCAGCTAGCCACATGGCTTCATTTATTAGTGCTGTTCCTCCCTCAGCAGTGTCTGCAGTATCAGGTTTATTACAAAACATTATTGCAGCAATGGCTGCTTCTCAATCTATTCCCCAGGGGCCGGATATATCTAATTTTAACCCTGCTAACATTCTGGTTTTGCCTAACCCTCAGGGAGCACCTATGCCTCAATCTGCACTATTGCAGACACCACATCCTACCGCCACACCACCCGTTATTTCAAAAGGAGTCTTAACTCCCTGTAGGCCCACAGATGCTGAAAAATCTAACAACCCCCAGACCCCTGCGGCCCCTGGCGGAACTCTGCCCGGACTGGACAGGGCCAGGCCAACCGCCGCTCCTACCACCACACCACTCACTAATCAGGGGACACCTTCATCCTGCGGCCTTGCAGAACCCCGACCGCGCGGTGCACGGCCTATCTCCAGGGCCGACGACATGTTTGTGACGTCACCGGAAGTGCCCATCGGCACTTCCGGTTTGACGAAACCCCACGCGGTCGCAAGGACATCGGCTCCCGGTGCAATACAAGATGCAGGTGAGCACCGAGAGTCGTCCTTGGCCGTGGATGGGGTATTAATAGAAGGACAGAGGGGAGATAATGGCGCTAGCGTGCAGCGCAAGCGGGCGGAAAAAAAGGGCCAATATTTTCAAGTGTCACAAAGGGGTCGCTCACAGTTTAGGGGCAATGCCAGGCAGACAAGCAATAGAAGGGGAAGGGACGCTCGCAGTATTAACCCTACAAGGGCAAAGAGGCCTTTAGAATTTGTTCAGGGGTTTCATATAGGGAATGCAATTTCAGCGCAAACAGCCAATCAACAGGCTGCTTCCAGTAACATTGTAAGTGCTGTAGGTAGCGCACTTGTTACAGCACCACAGCAAGATGTTTTAGTTGTTAACCCTCAAGGGGCTGATTGTGGCGTACCTCAAACGGCCGCACAGCCAGCAGGTTTCATTAACCCCCAAAGGTATGAATGTGGCTTGCAAGATGGCTATGTATGTCAGACGGCTGCACAGACAACAGCATTAGTTCTTAACCCCCAAAGGTCTGAGTGTGGTTTACATGTGGCTGAACCTCATAAATCATCCTCCATGGTGGCGAATGCAGGCTTGCAAGGGGTGAATGTGCAGACAGTAGGTCAGGGACAGACATTAGGTCATGGGCATCACACATCTATGACTGCTGCCGCAAGTAATGCATTTGTATCTAATTTAGGGCAGAATGCTAATGTTATTGCCCAAACCACTGAGACTACAATTGTATCTAATTCAGCCCAGGATGCTAATGGTATTGCCCAACTTCCTGCTATTGATAACCCACACACACAAGAACAAAGTGCTCGCAAATTGTTATCTCTTTTGCAGGGAGTACTTCGCTCAAAAGAGGCAACAAAAGTCCAACAACCAGCTGCTGCAGTATTTAACCCAGGGGACGCTGGAGCAGCCGCTACCACTTCAAATGGACAGCAGGGCTCATCCAACGCCGTCGCTATTCCCAATCAGCATCCAGACCAAGTCGCTAACAACGTCGAACAAGGACTGACTGCCAATTCCCACGGTAAGAATAATTTGTTTACACATGATAACAATTCTTCTTCTGACTCATCCACCTCTGACACAGGGTCAAATAGTGACTCTTCAATGGGTTTACAAGGGTCAGGACAGAAGAAAATGTTTAAGATGATTAAAAAAATTTTTAAAGAGGGGGGCTGCGCCAGATAAGAAGCGCGACAGTGCGAAAATGCTAGCCCTGCCATCCACAGAACCCCTTACAGAGGTCACGGCAGAATCCCTACCCCCCAGGGCCATTTCTGAAAGACATGCGGCCCTCTATGACGACGCAAGCCCAGGTAAAAATTATTCTCTGCACAAGCACTTGCGCAAAAAAGTGGTTAGCAGAATCCACAGAGGTAAATACGTTAATATATTTGACCTCTCTGTGGAGGCTTATAGGCAGAGGGAAAGAAGTGCTGAAGGGACAGGCCCCAAAAAATGTAAGCGCCCCGATACTTTTGATGAGTGGCTGCAGTGCTTTAGGGTGTTCTCCTCTTGTTATATAGAGAAATACCCCTCTCAGAGCCTGGCCATTCTGAAATACACTGACACCATTCATTGGATTCAGAGTAATCACAGTGAGGGAGTATGGAGGGAGTATGATGCGGAGTTCAGAAGAAAGATGGCGGGTAACCCTACCTTAACTTTCGACTCCACAGATAACCAATTATGGCAGCGGATGGACCCCAAAGGGGGTTCCTCCTCTTCCATTACCTCCCCGCAGCAGTCATTTCGTTCCAATAGAAATAGAAAAAGGGGGGGGGGGCACATGCTGGCCCTTTCAGGATAAAAAATGTGAAAAGGGTAGCTCATGCGCCTTTAGGCACGTCTGCAGATTCTGCTCTGGACCACACCCGGGCAGTGAATGCAGTAAGCGAAGGGACAATACCACAACCAATAAGCCCACTAATGCCAGCCTGGGCCAAAAAAAGCGGAAACGCCAATTAAGGTTGGGGCAATGACACCCTGGTTATGGGCATACCCAGATCAAGGTGCTGCATGAATGTTGTGGGAAGGGTTTTCATATGGTTTCAAAATTCCAACTGTCAAGTTAATTAAGGCCAGCAAATTTCATAGGAATCTTATCTCAGACTATCAGCACCCTAAGGTTGTGAGGGAAAAAATTGATAAGGAGGTGGCTTTAGGCCGCATGGCTGGGCCCTTTCCTTCACCACCCTTAGCCAATTTGGTAATTTCTCCGCTGGGGGTGGTCCCAAAAAAAGAACCAGGAAAGTTTCATCTCATTCAGCACCTGTCATACCCTAATGGTGGCTCAGTCAATGACGCCATTGACCCAGAACTCAGTTCAGTGCGCTATCAATCCTTTGATAGCGCACTAGATCTGGTTCGGAGGGCGGGTCCAGGTGCTTTATTAGCAAAGCTTGACATTGAATCAGCATTTAGGCTTTTGCCACTCCACCATTCAGTATTCCACCTCATGGGCTGCAAGTTGTTGGGTATGTTTTATGTGGATCGTTGCCTACCTATGGGCTGCTCTTTATCATGCTCCTTGTTTGAGGCGTTTAGCAGTTTCCTACATTGGGTAGTAGCTTCGGACGTGGGCAGCGATTCCATAGCACACTACCTAGATGATTTTCTTATCATAGGAAGGGCAGGTTCTGGTGAATGCTTAACCATAATGAACAAAATGTGCAGTATTATGAGCCACTTCGGGGTGCCCCTGGCCGAAGACAAATCCCAAGGCCCTACTTCATGTTTAGTTTTCCTAGGTATAGAGATTGATACCATCGCTCAGCTTTGTAGGCTGCCATTTGACAAAGTTCAAGCCATGCTAGAGGTGGTCAGAGCGGCCGTTTTCACAATCGGTTATTTCCCTCAAACAATCACAATCGTTATTAGGGCTACTTAAGTTTGCCTGCAGGGTTATCCCCATGGGTCGGGGTTTTAACAGAAGACTAGAGAGACAGCTAAGCGGTAGGTCCAACCCGAACTCTAAAATAACCCTGGAGGAAGATTTGATAGCAGATCTGGTAGTATGGGAAAAATTCCTTACACATTTCAACGGGGTGCGGGTGTGGCGGTCAGTTCCCATGTCAAGTCAGTTATTACATCTTTTCACGGATGCAGCTGGATCGCACGGCTACGGGGCTTACTTTCAAGGAGAGTGGAGTGCAGAGCCTTGGCCTAAGTCCTGTCCCCCAGCGGGCCTGACTCGTAATTTAACTCTCCTGGAGCTATTCCCCGTGGTCTTGGCCGTCGAGCTGTGGTGTAGAAAATTGGCGAATGGGACTGTTGTGTTCTGGACAGACAACATCAGTGTGGTATACGCAATCAATAACTTAACAGCCACCTCCGAGAAGGCGATCACTTTGTTGTGACACTTGGTGTTGCGCTGTCTGGAGCTTAACATCCAATTCCAGGCCCGTCATGTCCCTGGGGTGAACAATGTGGTGGCCGATGCACTGTTCGTTTTGAATGGGTAAAATTTAGACAGTTAGTCCCAAGGGCAGCTACACTAGGTTTACGCTGTCCTGATTTCCTTTGGCAGCTCGTTCTTCCTGGATAGCCTTGCTTCCGTTGGTTCGATCTTCCCTAGCTCCATCCACATGGCACTCTTATGTCCGCATGTGGACTGAATGGGATAATTTCTGTAGTTCCAGGGGAATTGATGCTGCTCAGGGATCTCAGGACACGTTATGCGATTGGCTGGTGAGTTTACACACTTCTGGTGTCCGTCAGGGGGCAATACAGTCCAAATTAGCCGCACTATCATTTTTCTACAGGGCTTTATCCATCCCTGACCCCACAAACTCATTTTTCATCAGGCATGTAGTCAAGGGTTGGGGTAGATTGCAGCAGCAAAAAATTGACTCTCGCAAGCCCATTACTCGCGAGCGCCTGGAACGTTTGGTTCAGGCGCTCGATGAAGTTTGTGTATCAGAATTTGAAGCCGTGCTCTTCAAAACAGCATTTAATTTGGCCTTTGCCGGAGCCCTTAGGGTCAGTGAATTAGTAGCACCCTCTAAACAGAAGTCTGGATCGGGGATTTAGTTGCAGCACGTTAGGGCCGCTCCCGGGTCCCTCCTCCTTTTCCTTCCACGTTCAAAAACGGACCAGGAAGGAAGGGGAACTTGGATCCCCCTTTATCCACAAGCAGACAGCGCATGCTGCCCGGTAAAATGGGTTAACCTTTATTTAACCCACAGACCGCAAGTCCCGGGACAGTTCTTGGTCCACGCGGATGGCAGATCCCTTTCAAAGTTCCAGTTTGGTAGGGTTCTGAAGCTGGCGGCAGTCAAAGCGGGGCTGGATGCTAGCAAGCTGGCCCCACACTCCTTCCGTATAGGGGCAGCGACAGATGCGGCGCAAGCAGGGTCCTCGAGCGAGGACATTGGGCGTTGGCGGTCCAATTGTTTCAAAAAATATGTCCGGGCAATTGTTTGATGTTTCTCGTGTTTTGCAAATACTAAAATGTTTGTCTCCACAGGCACTGTCCCAGGAGTGAAGAGAATTTGGATTGTGGGCCATTCCTTCGTCCACTGGGCCTCCCTCCGTTGTGCATCCCTCCCAATTGGCCAATCCCTGGGTTTCCCCTCCAACAAAGCATCCATTAGGTGGTTAGGGGATAGGGGGATGTGCTGGCCACAATTAGCGGGGACAATATCTGAGGCCCTGGTACGTTGGGGTAAGCCTCATATCCTGATCCTTCACTTGGGAGGTAATGACGTGGGGGCCATGCCAGTTCTCCAGTTAATAAAAGTTATGCAGGCAGACATCGGTTGGTTGAGAGTTCGCATTCCAGGGGTCATGATAGGATGGTCCAATATAGTCCCCCGTCTCCACTGGAGGCATATGTCTGCCCATACGGCGGCATATCAGATTAGGAAAAAGATTAATGCATAATTGGCAAAAACCGTCACAGGTTCAGGTGGCTTTGTGGTACGGCACGAAGCCATTTCGGCTGATAGAACTGAACTTTACAGAAGGGATAAAGTTCATCTCTCTGATGTGGGTTTAGATTTATTCATAGGAGATATCCAAAGAGCAATTTCACCCCTCCTCTAAATCGGGCTGTGGGTGTTGGCGGCAAGGGACCATTAAAATGCTTCCTTGTGGCGGGAGATCCTGGTCCTGTTGCGTAGGAGAAGGTCGCTAGGGGTGAGTGATGACCACATTTTGGGGAGGAGGGTAGGCCTCACGTGCACGTGACGGTAACCCTCCTTCCTCCCTCTTGAGGGATGGTCACGTGATCTCTGCAACCCCTCAGCGTCATCTCCTTAGAGCAGAGACCCCTCTGCTACTGTTCCCGTTGGGCCGGAAATCTCCTTGCTGTTCTGGGTTAGTTGGTCTCTATGCCGCCATATTCAGTTCTATCGGTTGATTTAGGTTAATAAAATTTCTGACCTGTGACGGTCAAAAATTTCTCCCATATAAAGTTGTCTGTCGTTATTTTGCACTACATGCACATGTAAATAGTTATTTAAGTTAAGTTATGGTTAAGATTCTCCTTCCTCAGCTGGGAAGGATCTGGTAAGCGTTTAATCCCTTATGTAAAAACAGCAGTAAAATTTAAAAATTGTCTGGTCACTAAGGGAATAAATTGCATGCTCTGTCTGAATCATGAAATAAAAAATGTGGGTTAAGCATCCCTTAAATATACTATTTACCTCTATGATTATCTCGTATCTAAGTCCCTGCAGACTGCCCCCTTATTTCAGTTCTTTTGACAGACTTGCATTTTAGCCAATTAGTGCTATGTTGTGAACAACTTCACGGGCGTGAGCACAATGTTATGTATATGGTACACATGAATTAGCAGTGTCTAACTGTAGTGCACGGAAGAGAGCATAATGTTACCTATATGGTACACATGAGTTAGCAGTGACTAACTGTAGTGCACAGGAGTGAGCACAATGTTATCTAATATGGCCCACATGAATTAGCAGTGACTAACTGTAGTGCACAGGAGTGAGCACAATGTTATCTAATATGGTCCACATGAATTAGCAGTGACTAACTGTAGTGCACAGGAGTGAGCACAATGTTATCTAATATGGTCCACATGAATTAGCAGTGACTATCTGTAGTGCACAGGAGTGAGCACAATGTTATCTATATGGTACACATGAGTTAGCAGTGACTAACTGTAGTGCACAGGAGTGAGCACAATGTTATCTATATGATCCACAACAGTGTCCTGTTGTGAAAAGCAAATAAAAAAGCATCTGATAAGAGGCTGTCTGTAGTAACTTAGAAACAGGCAGAAATTTAGAGGTTTAAACGTTATAAATGATATTAATATAACAATGTTGGTTGTGCAAAGCTGAGGAATGGGTAGTAAAGGCATTATCTATCTTTTTTAACAATAACAATTTCGGTATTGACTGTCCCTTTAAGGGAAAGAAACCAAACTTTTAGCACATAATGCTTTTAATAATTAGTTCATCATGTTATTTGCTTTCTTGTGGCTATAAATGTGTCCGTGCCATTTATCTTCTAGTTGCTGCTGTAACCACAACTGATTCACAGCTGCTTGTGGCTCCACACACCAGACATCATTATGTGCTTATTACGCACACTCCGGAAGTTTTAACACCAGCAGATTTGTTGTGTCCTGGTTACAGTTTAACACAAAAACTGTAACTGACATGAAAAGGGAGATTTTATCATTAAAAAACTTGATAAAGCCGAGTGCGCTTATGATTTTGTGCAGTGCTGATTATATGCTGATAAAAACACATAAGTCGCGGCCCTGCTTGATGAATGTGCAATTTAACCCCTTTCTATTCAGTGACTGATACAGCATGTATGCTCCCTAATAAACACATATGGAAATACCTGCAGGAAGAACACTTGGTATAATCTGCTATACAAAGCACCAGTATATTGTTTAGCTTGCAGCATTACTTTATAGGGATTTGGGCATTCACAGGTGACTGAGTATGGTGCACTGATGATGCCTGACCCGCAGTAATAGCCCCTGTCATGTAACTCATTCCTCTACGTTTCAAATGCACAGCACTAAAAATGCACAAAGGCTCAGACACTGGAGTGCCCAGATTTTCCACAGAAAGAGACACATTATTGTTTCTGTGCACAAGGCTGGTCACTAGATTTTTGCAAAACCACTGACAGAAAAAATACATAAACCCAGGGTAATGTTGCTGGAGGTAGCTGGTCCCAGGAATCCACTGTTACTGCAAAACTGACTACTCCTTACTCCGTTACCCTGCAGGGAGACTCCAGAGATGTTCAGCACCACAGGAACAAAGTCTGTAGTGCAAACCTGTTGGGTCCAGCCTGCTTAGTGAAACAGGAACCTGAGGCAGACAAAATGACTTAGGGACAGTCTGCTCAAGAATGTTTATTGTTTAAATAGATAAATAATCCCTTTATTACCCATTCCCCAGTTTATAATAATATACTTGTTACCACTGTGATTACCTTGTATCTAAGCCTCTGCAGACTGCCCCTTATCTCAGTTATACTAATATACTTTTTACCTCTGTGATTACCTTGTATCTAAGCCTTTGCAGACTGCCCCTTATCTCAGTTATATTAATATACTTTTTACCTCTGTGATTACCCTGTATCTAAGCCTCTGCAGACTGCCCCTTATCTCAGTTATATTAATATACTTTTTACCTCTGTGATTACCTTGTATCTAAGCCTCTGCAGACTGCCCCTTATCTCAGTTATAATAATACACTTTTACCTCTGTGATTACCTTGTATCTAAGCCTCTGCAGACTGCCCCTTATCTCAGTTATATTAATATACTTTTTACCTCTGTGATTACCCTGTATCTAAGCCTCTGCAGACTGCCCCTTATCTCAGTTATATTAATATACTTTTTACCTCTGTGATTACCTTGTATCTAAGCCTCTGCAGACTGCCCCTTATCTCAGTTATAATACACTTTTTACCTCTGTGATTACCTTGTATCTAAGCCTCTGCAGACTGCCTCCTTATTTCAGTTCTTTTGACAGACTTGCATTTTAGCCAATCAGTGCCCTCTCATAAATAACTCCACAGGCATCAGCACAATGTTATCTATATGGCACACAGGAACTAGCACTGTCTAGCTGTAAAAAACTATCAAATACATTCTGATAAGAGGCGGAATTCAAAGGCTTAGAAATTAGCTTATGAGCCTACCTAGGTTTAGCTTTCAACTAAGAATACCAAGAGAACAAAGCAAATTTGATGACAAAAGTAAATTGGAAAGTTGTTTAAAATGACATGCCCTGTTTCAGTCATGAAAGTTTAATTCTAACTAGACTGTCCCTTTAAGCACATTAATACCAGTGACACAGCATAAACTTGTACCTTGGGAAGTCTGTTTTATTGGGGAACTGCGAGGGCACTTATAGCACTCATTGGGCTCTATTTATCAAGCACCAGCTACTACTGAGCATGAGCAAGAATTCCCAATATATACGTATACTAGTCTGTGATTGGCTGATGACTATGGTACAAGGGGGAAGGAAAATTGAACTAACTTTAAAATTTGTCAGAAAAAAATCCACTTATTTAAAATTCAGGCAAAGTGCCATTGCATTGTCTTTTATTATATGCTTGTATTTAATTGTTCTTTAAGAAGCAGCCGTTTTAAGACCTCAGAGGTGTTAGAGATAAAGGAACAATAAATAAATACATCATAAAAGCATAGTATCCAGGTTTTCCTTCACCGCCCTCTACTCATTAGTGTCACCGCGTTGAATTTTAGCTTTCACTACATAAAGTTGCTAATGAAATATTAAAATGTTGCAAAAATAAGTTTGTCTGTTGATAGTAAAATAATCTAACAATCTATCTGTATTGGAGAAAAATAAAACTAGCCACAGTTATTATAAACATTACTAAAAGAAGCGACAGATTCTCTAAAGTCTCTGTCATGAAGTGAAATCATTACGCATCCCTCGTAGTTCTTGTTCAGTTTTCAAAAACAGGGGCGGAATCTGGAAGGCTCATCGAGTGCCGAGCTGCTTTACATAGATAGTAATGATGCTCTCTGGAATGGAGAATCTCGCAGGAAAGATCGAATACGGCAAGGAGCACACGGCACTGATAGTAAAAAATTTTTGAAGCACAAACAAATCAAATGGTGCCATTTTATGACACTTTACCTCACATACAGCGCAATAAGGTAAACGGATAGCATGACTAAGGGATTAAGCCCTGAAACATCGCTTTTTAATGTTATTCCAATAAAAGTTTTATAAGCTAACCTGCAGTGCTGGTGACTATCCGTTTACACTATTGACATAGGGGGATTTGCAGTTAACCCCAGTTACCCGTGCACTGACAACCACAGCAGTGCTGACAACCCTATGAACTGAACTCTGATACAGCACAATAAACACATAGTATATTTCCTTTTCTTTTACCTGCGTATGCTCACCTTGTTCCTGAAACCAAGCATTCTTTTCTTTTACCTGCATATGCTCACCTTGTTCCTGAAACCAAGCATTCTTTCCTTTTACCTGCATATACTCACCTTGTTCCTGAAACCAAGCATTCTTTCCTTTTACCTGTATATGCTCACCTTGTTCCTGAAACCACACATTCTTTCCTTTTACCTGCATATGCTCACCTTGTTCCTGAAACCAAGCATTCTTTCCTTTTACCTGCGCATGCTCACCTTGTTCCTGAAACCACCCATTCTTTCCTTTTACCTGCGTATGCTCACCTTGTTCCTGAAACCAAACATTCTTTCCTTTTACCTGCATATGCTCACCTTGTTCCTTAAACCAAGCATTCTTTCCTTTTACCTGTATATGCTCACCTTGTTCCTGAATCCAAGCATTCTTTCCTTTTACCTGTGCATGCTCACCTTGCTCCTGAAACCAAGCATTCTTTCCTTTTACCTGCATATGCTCACCTTGTTCCTGAAACCAAGCATTCTTTCCTTTTACCTGTGCATGCTCACCTTGTTCCTGAAACCAAGCATTCTTTCCTTTTACCTGCGTATGCTCACCTTGTTCCTGAATCCAAACATTCTTTCCTTTTAACTGCATATGCTCACCTTGTTCCTGAATCCAAGCTTTCTTTTATATTGCCTGCATATGCTCACCTTGTTCCTGAAACCAAGCATTCTTTTCTTTTACCTGCATATGCTCACCTTGTTTATGAAACAAAGCATTCTTTCCTTTTACCTGCATATGCTCACCTTGTTCCTGAAACCAAGCATTCTTTCCTTTTCCTTTTATTTTGCCTGCATATGCTCACCTTGTTCCTGAAACCAAACATTCTTTCCTTTTACCTGCATATGCTCACCTTGTTCCTGAAACCAAGCATTCTTTCCTTTTACCTGCATATGCTCACCTTGTTTATGAAACCAAGCATTCTTTCCTTTTACCTGCATATGCTCACCTTGTTCCTGAAACCAAGCATTCTTTCCTTTTACCTGCATATGCTCACCTTGTTTATGAAACCAAGCATTCTTTCCTTTTACCTGCGTATGCTCACCTTGTTCCTGAAACCAAGCATTCTTTCCTTTTACCTGCGTATGCTCACCTTGTTCCTGAAACCAAACATTCTTTCCTTTTACCTGCATATGCTTACCTTGTTCCTTAAACCAAGCATTCTTTTCTTTTACCTGCATATGCTCACCTTGTTCCTGAAACCAAACATTCTTTCCTTTTACCTAAGTATGCTCACCTTGTTCCTGAAACCAAACATTCTTTCCTTTTACCTAAGTATGCTCACCTTGTTCCTGAAACCAAACATTCTTTCCTTTTACCTGCATATGCTCACCTTTTTCCTGAAACCAAGCATTCTTTTCTTTTACCTGCATATGCTCACCTTGTTCCTGAAACCAAGCATTCTTTCCTTTAAACTGCATATGCTCACCTTGTTCCTGAAACCAAACATTCTTTCCTTTTACCTGCATATGCTCACCTTGTTCCTGAAACCAAACATTCTTTCCTTTTACCTGCATATGCTCACCTTGTTTATGAAACCAAGCATTCTTTCCTTTTACCTGCATATGCTCACCTTGTTTATGAAACCAAGCATTCTTTCCTTTTACCTGCATATGCTCACCTTGTTCCTGAAACCAAATATTCTTTCCTTTTACCTGCATATGCTCACCTTGTTTATGAAACCAAACATTCTTTTCTTTACCTGCGTATGCTCACCTTGTTCCTGAAACCAAACATTCTTTCCTTTTACCTGCGTATGCTCACCTTGTTCCTGAAACCAAGCATTCTTTCAATTTACCTGCATATGCTCACCTTGTTCCTTAAACTGAGCATTCTTTTCTTTTACCTGCATATGCTCACCTTGTTCCTGAAACCAAACATTCTTTCCTTTTACCTGCGTATGCTCACCTTTTCCTGAAACCAAACATTCTTTCCTTTTACCTGCGTATGCTCACCTTGTTCCTGAAAGCAAACTTTCTTTCCTTTTACCTGCGTATGCTCACCTTGTTCCTGAAACCAAGCATTCTTTCCTTTTACCTGTATATGCTCACTTTGTTCCTGAAACCACGCATTCTTTTCTTTTAACTGCATATGCTCACCTTGTTTATGAAACCAAACATTCTTTCCTTTTACCTGCATATGCTCACCTTGTTCCTGAAACCAAATATTCTTTCCTTTTACCTGCATATGCTCACCTTGTTTATGAAACCAAACATTCTTTTCTTTACCTGCGTATGCTCACCTTGTTCCTGAAACCAAACATTCTTTCCTTTTACCTGCGTATGCTCACCTTGTTCCTGAAACCAAGCATTCTTTCCATTTACCTGCATATGCTCACCTTGTTCCTTAAACTGAGCATTCTTTTCTTTTACCTGCATATGCTCACCTTGTTCCTGAAACCAAACATTCTTTCCTTTTACCTGCGTATGCTCACCTTTTCCTGAAACCAAACATTCTTTCCTTTTACCTGCGTATGCTCACCTTGTTCCTGAAAGCAAACTTTCTTTCCTTTTACCTGCGTATGCTCACCTTGTTCCTGAAACCAAGCATTCTTTCCTTTTACCTGTATATGCTCACTTTGTTCCTGAAACCACGCATTCTTTTCTTTTAACTGCATATGCTCACCTTGTTTATGAAACCAAACATTCTTTCCTTTTACCTGCGTATGCTCACCTTGTTCCTGAAACCAAACATTCTTTCCTTTTACCTGCACATGCTCACCTTGTTTATGAAACCAAACATTCTTTCCTTTTACCTGCACATGCTCAACTTGTTTATGAAACCAAGCATTCTTTCCTTTTACCTGCATATGCTCACCTTGTTCCTGAAACCAAACATTCTTTCCTTTTACCTGCATATGCTAACCTTGTTCCTGAAACCACACATTCTTTCCTTTTACCTGCATATGCTCACCTTGTTCCTGAATCCAAACATTCTTTCCTTTTACCTGCATATGCTCACCTTGTTCCTGAAACCAATCATTCTTTCCTTTTACCTGCATATGCCCACCTTGTTCCTTAAACCAAACAGTCTTTCCTTTTACCTGCATATGCTCACCTTGTTCCTGAAACCACGCATTCTTTCCTTTTACCTGCATATGCTCACCTTGTTCCTGAATCCAAACATTCTTTCCTTTTACCTGCATATGCTCACCTTGTTCCTTAATCCAAACATTCTTTCCTTTTACCTGCATATGCTCACCTTGTTCATGAAACCACGCATTCTTTCCTTTTACCTGCATATGCTCAACTTCTTTATGAAACCAATCATTCTTTCCTTTTACCTGCATATGCTAACCTTGTTCCTGAAACCAATCATTCTTTCCTTTTACCTGTATATGCTCACCTTGTTCCTGAAACCAAGTATTCTTTTCTTTTACCTGCGTATGCTCACCTTGTTCCTGAAACCAAACATTCTTTCCTTTTACCTGCATATGCTCACCTTGTTCCTGAATCCAAGCATTCTTTTCTTTTACCTGCATATGCTCACCTTGTTCCTGAAACCATGCATTCTTTCCTTTTACCTGCATATGCTCACCTTGTTCCTGAAACCAAGCATTCTTTTCTTTTACCTCTAAATGCTCACCTGGTTCCTGGAACCAAGCATTCTTTCCTTTTACCTGCGAATGCTCACCTTGTTCCTGAAACCAAGCATTCTTTTCTTTTACCTGCATATGCTCACCTTGTTCCTGAAACCAAGCATTCTTTCCTTTTACCTGCATATGCTCACCTTGTTCCTGAAACCACCCATTCTTTCCTTTTACCTGCGTATGCTCACCTTGTTCCTGAAACCAAACATTCTTTCCTTTTACCTGCATATGCTCACCTTGTTCCTGAAACTAAGCATTCTTTCCTTTTACCTGCATATGCTCACCTTGTTCCTGAATCCAAGCATTCTTTCCTTTTACCTGCGTATGCTCACCTTGTTCCTGAAACCAAACATTCTTTCCTTTTACCTGCATATGCTCACCTTGTTCCTGAAACCAAGCATTCTTTCCTTTTACCTGCATATGCTCACCTTGTTCCTGAAACCAAACATTCTTTCCTTTTACCTGCATATGCTCACCTTGTTCCTGAAACCAAGCATTCTTTCCTTTTACCTGCGTATGCTCACCTTGTTCCTGAAACCAAACATTTTTACCTGCATATGCTCACCTTGTTCCTTAAACCAAGCATTCTTTTCTTTTACCTGCATATGCTCACCTTGTTCCTGAAACCAAACATTATTTCCTTTTACCTGCATATGCTCACCTTGTTCCTGAAACCAAGCATTCTTTCCTTTTACCTGCGTATGCTCACCTTGTTCCTGAAACCAAACATTTTTTCCTTTTACCTGCATATGCTCACCTTGTTCCTTAAACCAAGCATTCTTTTCTTTTACCTGCATATGCTCACCTTGTTCCTGAAACCAAACATTCTTTCCTTTTACCTGCGTATGCTCACCTTGTTCCTGAAACCAAACATTCTTTCCTTTTACCTGCCTATGCTCACCTTTTTCCTGAAACCAAACATTCTTTCCTTTTACCTGCATATGCTCACCTTGTTCCTGAAACCAAACATTCTTTCCTTTTACCTGCATATGCTCACCTTGTTCCTGAAACCAGGCATTCTTTCCTTTTACCTGCGTATGCTCACCTTGTTCCTGAAACCAAACATTCTTTCCTTTTACCTGCATATGCTTACCTTGTTCCTTAAACCAAGCATTCTTTTCTTTTACCTGCATATGCTCACCTTGTTCCTGAAACCAAACATTCTTTCCTTTTACCTAAGTATGCTCACCTTGTTCCTGAAACCAAACATTCTTTCCTTTTACCTAAGTATGCTCACCTTGTTCCTGAAACCAAACATTCTTTCCTTTTACCTGCATATGCTCACCTTTTTCCTGAAACCAAGCATTCTTTTCTTTTACCTGCATATGCTCACCTTGTTCCTGAAACCAAGCATTCTTTCCTTTAAACTGCATATGCTCACCTTGTTCCTGAAACCAAACATTCTTTCCTTTTACCTGCATATGCTCACCTTGTTCCTGAAACCAAACATTCTTTCCTTTTACCTGCATATGCTCACCTTGTTTATGAAACCAAGCATTCTTTCCTTTTACCTGCATATGCTCACCTTGTTTATGAAACCAAGCATTCTTTCCTTTTACCTGCATATGCTCACCTTGTTCCTGAAACCAAATATTCTTTCCTTTTACCTGCATATGCTCACCTTGTTTATGAAACCAAACATTCTTTTCTTTACCTGCGTATGCTCACCTTGTTCCTGAAACCAAACATTCTTTCCTTTTACCTGCGTATGCTCACCTTGTTCCTGAAACCAAGCATTCTTTCCATTTACCTGCATATGCTCACCTTGTTCCTTAAACTGAGCATTCTTTTCTTTTACCTGCATATGCTCACCTTGTTCCTGAAACCAAACATTCTTTCCTTTTACCTGCGTATGCTCACCTTTTCCTGAAACCAAACATTCTTTCCTTTTACCTGCGTATGCTCACCTTGTTCCTGAAAGCAAACTTTCTTTCCTTTTACCTGCGTATGCTCACCTTGTTCCTGAAACCAAGCATTCTTTCCTTTTACCTGTATATGCTCACTTTGTTCCTGAAACCACGCATTCTTTTCTTTTAACTGCATATGCTCACCTTGTTTATGAAACCAAACATTCTTTCCTTTTACCTGCGTATGCTCACCTTGTTCCTGAAACCAAACATTCTTTCCTTTTACCTGCACATGCTCACCTTGTTTATGAAACCAAACATTCTTTCCTTTTACCTGCACATGCTCAACTTGTTTATGAAACCAAGCATTCTTTCCTTTTACCTGCATATGCTCACCTTGTTCCTGAAACCAAACATTCTTTCCTTTTACCTGCATATGCTAACCTTGTTCCTGAAACCAAACATTCTTTCCTTTTACCTGCATATGCTCACTTTGTTCCTGAAACCACACATTCTTTCCTTTTACCTGCATATGCTCACCTTGTTCCTGAATCCAAACATTCTTTCCTTTTACCTGCATATGCTCACCTTGTTCCTGAAACCAATCATTCTTTCCTTTTACCTGCATATGCCCACCTTGTTCCTTAAACCAAACAGTCTTTCCTTTTACCTGCATATGCTCACCTTGTTCCTGAAACCACACATTCTTTCCTTTTACCTGCATATGCTCACCTTGTTCCTGAATCCAAACATTCTTTCCTTTTACCTGCATATGCTCACCTTGTTCATGAAACCACGCATTCTTTCCTTTTACCTGCATATGCTCAACTTCTTTATGAAACCAATCATTCTTTCCTTTTACCTGCATATGCTAACCTTGTTCCTGAAACCAATCATTCTTTCCTTTTACCTGTATATGCTCACCTTGTTCCTGAAACCAAGTATTCTTTTCTTTTACCTGCGTATGCTCACCTTGTTCCTGAAACCAAACATTCTTTCCTTTTACCTGCATATGCTCACCTTGTTCCTGAATCCAAGCATTCTTTTCTTTTACCTGCATATGCTCACCTTGTTCCTGAAACCATGCATTCTTTCCTTTTACCTGCATATGCTCACCTTGTTCCTGAAACCAAGCATTCTTTCCTTTTACCTGCGAATGCTCACCTTGTTCCTGAAACCAAGCATTCTTTTCGTTTACCTGCATATGCTCACCTTGTTCCTGAAACCAAGCATTCTTTCCTTTTACCTGCATATGCTCACCTTGTTCCTGAAACCACCCATTCTTTCCTTTTACCTGCGTATGCTCACCTTGTTCCTGAAACCAAACATTCTTTCCTTTTACCTGCATATGCTCACCTTGTTCCTGAAACCAAGCATTCTTTCCTTTTACCTGCATATGCTCACCTTGTTCCTGAATCCAAGCATTCTTTCCTTTTACCTGCGTATGCTCACCTTGTTCCTGAAACCAAACATTCTTTCCTTTTACCTGCATATGCTCACCTTGTTCCTGAAACCAAGCATTCTTTCCTTTTACCTGCATATGCTCACCTTGTTCCTGAAACCAAACATTCTTTCCTTTTACCTGCATATGCTCACCTTGTTCCTGAAACCAAGCATTCTTTCCTTTTACCTGCGTATGCTCACCTTGTTCCTGAAACCAAACATTTTTTCCTTTTACCTGCATATGCTCACCTTGTTCCTTAAACCAAGCATTCTTTTCTTTTACCTGCATATGCTCACCTTGTTCCTGAAACCAAACATTCTTTCCTTTTACCTGCGTATGCTCACCTTGTTCCTGAAACCAAACATTCTTTCCTTTTACCTGCCTATGCTCACCTTTTTCCTGAAACCAAACATTCTTTCCTTTTACCTGCATATGCTCACCTTGTTCCTGAAACCAAACATAGTTTCCTTTTACCTGCATATGCTCACCTTGTTTATGAAACCAAGCATTCTTTCCTTTTACCTGCATATGCTCACCTTGTTCCTGAAACCAAACATTCTTTCCTTTTACCTGCATATGCTTACCTTGTTCCTGAAAACAAGCATTCTTTCCTTTTACCTGCGTATGCTCACCTTGTTCCTGAAACCAAGCATTCTTTCCGTTTACCTGCATATGCTCACCTTGTTCCTTAAACCGAGCATTCTTTTCTTTTACCTGCATATGCTCACCTTGTTCCTGAAACCAAACATTCTTTCCTTTTACCTGCGTATGCTCACCTTTTCCTGAAACCAAACATTCTTTCCTTTTACCTGCATATGCTCACCTTGTTCCTGAAACTAAACTTTCTTTCCTTTTACCTGCGTATGCTCACCTTTTCCTGAAACCAAACATTCTTTCCTTTTACCTGCGTACGCTCACCTTGTTCCTGAAACCAAACATTCTTTCCTTTTACCTGCGTATGCTCACCTTGTTCCTGAAACTAAACTTTCTTTCCTTTTACCTGCGTATGCTCACCTTTTCCTGAAACCAAACATTCTTTCCTTTTACCTGCGTACGCTCACCTTGTTCCTGAAACCAAACATTCTTTCCTTTTACCTGCGTATGCTCACCTTTTCCTGAAACCAAACATTCTTTCCTTTTACCTGCGTACGCTCACCTTGTTCCTGAAACCAAACATTCTTTCCTTTTACCTGCGTATGCTCACCTTGTTCCTGAAACCAAGCATTCTTTCCTTTTACCTGTATATGCTCACCTTGTTCCTGAAACCACACATTCTTTTCTTTTACCTGCATATGCTCACCTTGTTTATGAAACCAAACATTCTTTCCTTTTACCTGCATATGCTCACCTTGTTCCTGAAACCAAACATTCTTTCCTTTTACCTGCACATGCTCACCTTGTTTATGAAACCAAACATTCTTTCCTTTTACCTGCACATGCTCAACTTGTTTATGAAACCAAGCATTCTTTCCTTTTACCTGCATATGCTCACCTTGTTCCTGAAACCACGCATTCTTTCCTTTTACCTGCATATGCTAACCTTGTTCCTGAAACCAAACATTCTTTCCTTTTACCTGCATATGCTCACCTTGTTCCTGAAACCACGCATTCTTTCATTTTACCTGCATATGCTCACCTTGTTCCTGAATCCAAACATTCTTTCCTTTTACCTGCATATGCTCACCTTGTTCCTGAAACCACGCATTCTTTCCTTTTACCTGCATATGCTCACCTTGTTCATGAAACCACGCATTCTTTCCTTTTACCTGCACATGCTCAACTTGTTTATGAAACCAATCATTCTTTCCTTTTACCTGCATATGCTCACCTTGTTCCTGAAACCAAACATTCTTTCCTTTTACCTGCCTATGCTCACCTTTTTCCTGAAACCAAACATTCTTTCCTTTTACCTGCATATGCTCACCTTGTTTATGAAACCAAGCATTCTTTCCATTTACCTGCATATGCTCACCTTGTTCCTGAAACCAAACATTAATTCCTTTTACCTGCATATGCTCACCTTGTTCCTGAAACCAAACATACTTTCCTTTTACCTGCATATGCTCACCTTGTTTATGAAACCAAGCATTCTTTCCTTTTACCTGCATATGCTCACCTTGTTCCTGAAACCAAACATTCTTTCCTTTTACCTGCATATGCTTACCTTGTTCCTGAAAACAAGCATTCTTTCCTTTTACCTGCGTATGCTCACCTTGTTCCTGAAACCAAGCATTCTTTCCGTTTACCTGCATATGCTCACCTTGTTCCTTAAACCGAGCATTCTTTTCTTTTACCTGCATATGCTCACCTTGTTCCTGAAACCAAACATTCTTTCCTTTTACCTGCGTATGCTCACCTTTTCCTGAAACCAAACATTCTTTCCTTTTACCTGCATATGCTCACCTTGTTCCTGAAACTAAACTTTCTTTCCTTTTACCTGCGTATGCTCACCTTTTCCTGAAACCAAACATTCTTTCCTTTTACCTGCGTACGCTCACCTTGTTCCTGAAACCAAACATTCTTTCCTTTTACCTGCGTATGCTCACCTTGTTCCTGAAACTAAACTTTCTTTCCTTTTACCTGCGTATGCTCACCTTTTCCTGAAACCAAACATTCTTTCCTTTTACCTGCGTACGCTCACCTTGTTCCTGAAACCAAACATTCTTTCCTTTTACCTGCGTATGCTCACCTTTTCCTGAAACCAAACATTCTTTCCTTTTACCTGCGTACGCTCACCTTGTTCCTGAAACCAAACATTCTTTCCTTTTACCTGTATATGCTCACCTTGTTCCTGAAACCACACATTCTATTCTTTTACCTGCATATGCTCACCTTGTTTATGAAACCAAACATTCTTTCCTTTTACCTGCATATGCTCACCTTGTTCCTGAAACCAAACATTCTTTCCTTTTACCTGCACATGCTCACCTTGTTTATGAAACCAAACATTCTTTCCTTTTACCTGCACATGCTCAACTTGTTTATGAAACCAAGCATTCTTTCCTTTTACCTGCATATGCTCACCTTGTTCCTGAAACCACGCATTCTTTCCTTTTACCTGCATATGCTAACCTTGTTCCTGAAACCAAACATTCTTTCCTTTTACCTGCATATGCTCACCTTGTTCCTGAAACCACGCATTCTTTCATTTTACCTGCATATGCTCACCTTGTTCCTGAATCCAAACATTCTTTCCTTTTACCTGCATATGCTCACCTTGTTCCTGAAACCACGCATTCTTTCCTTTTACCTGCATATGCTCACCTTGTTCATGAAACCACGCATTCTTTCCTTTTACCTGCACATGCTCAACTTGTTTATGAAACCAATCATTCTTTCCTTTTACCTGCATATGCTCACCTTGTTCCTGAAACCACGCATTCTTTCCTTTTACCTGCGTATGCTCACCTTTTCCTGAAACCAAACATTCTTTCCTTTTACCTGCATATGCTCACCTTGTTCCTGAAACTAAACTTTCTTTCCTTTTACCTGCGTATGCTCACCTTTTCCTGAAACCAAACATTCTTTCCTTTTACCTGCGTACGCTCACCTTGTTCCTGAAACCAAACATTCTTTCCTTTTACCTGCGTATGCTCACCTTGTTCCTGAAACTAAACTTTCTTTCCTTTTACCTGCGTATGCTCACCTTTTCCTGAAACCAAATATTCTTTCCTTTTACCTGCGTACGCTCACCTTGTTCCTGAAACCAAACATTCTTTCCTTTTACCTGCGTATGCTCACCTTTTCCTGAAACCAAACATTCTTTCCTTTTACCTGCGTACGCTCACCTTGTTCCTGAAACCAAACATTCTTTCCTTTTACCTGCGTATGCTCACCTTGTTCCTGAAACCAAGCATTCTTTCCTTTTACCTGTATATGCTCACCTTGTTCCTGAAACCACACATTCTTTTCTTTTACCTGCATATGCTCACCTTGTTTATGAAACCAAACATTCTTTCCTTTTACCTGCATATGCTCACCTTGTTCCTGAAACCAAACATTCTTTCCTTTTACCTGCACATGCTCACCTTGTTTATGAAACCAAACATTCTTTCCTTTTACCTGCACATGCTCAACTTGTTTATGAAACCAAGCATTCTTTCCTTTTACCTGCATATGCTCACCTTGTTCCTGAAACCACGCATTCTTTCCTTTTACCTGCATATGCTAACCTTGTTCCTGAAACCAAACATTCTTTCCTTTTACCTGCATATGCTCACCTTGTTCCTGAAACCACGCATTCTTTCATTTTACCTGCATATGCTCACCTTGTTCCTGAATCCAAACATTCTTTCCTTTTACCTGCATATGCTCACCTTGTTCCTGAAACCACGCATTCTTTCCTTTTACCTGCATATGCTCACCTTGTTCATGAAACCACGCATTCTTTCCTTTTACCTGCACATGCTCAACTTGTTTATGAAACCAATCATTCTTTCCTTTTACCTGCATATGCTCACCTTGTTCCTGAAACCACGCATTCTTTCCTTTTACTTGCGTATGCTCACCTTGTTCCTGAAACCAAGCATTCTTTTCTTTTACCTGCGTATGCTCACCTGGTTCCTGAAACCAAGCATTCTTTCCTTTTACCTGCGAATGCTCACCTTGTTCCTAAAACCAAGCATTCTTTCCTTTTACCTGCATGTGCTCAACTTGTTCCTGAAACCAAGCATTCTTTTCTTTTACCTGCATATGCTCACCTTGTTCCTGAAACAAAGCATTCTTTTCTTTTACCTGCATATGCTCACCTTGTTCCTGAAACCAAACATTCTTTTCTTTTACCTGCATATGCTCACCTTGTTCCTGAAACCAAACATTCTTTCCTTTTACCTGCATATGCTCACCTTGTTCCTGAAAACAAGCATTCTTTTCTTTAACCTGCATATGCTCACCTTGTTCCTGAAACCAAGCATTCTTTCCTTTTACCTGCGAATGCTCACCTTTTTCCTGAAACCAAGCATTCTTTTCTTTTACCTGCATATGCTCACCTTGTTCCTGAAACCAAGCATTCTTTCCTTTTACCTGCATATGCTCACCTTGTTCCTGAAACCAAACATTCTTTCCTTTTACCTGAATATGCTCACCTTGTTCCTGAAACCAAGCATTCTTTCCTTTTACCTGCGTATGCTCACCTTGTTCCTGAAACAAAACATTCTTTCCTTTTACCTGCATATGCTTACCTTGTTCCTTAAACCAAGCATTCTTTTCTTTTACCTGCATATGCTCACCTTGTTCCTGAAACCAAACATTCTTTCCTTTTACCTGCATATGCTCACCTTGTTCCTGAAACCAAACATTCTTTCCTTTTACCTGCATATGCTCACCTTGTTTATGAAACCAAGCATTCTTTCCTTTTACCTGCATATGCTCACCTTGTTCCTTAAACCAAGCATTCTTTTCTTTTACCTGCATATGCTCACCTTGTTCCTGAAACCAAGCATTCTTTCCTTTTACCTGCATATGCTAACCTTGTTCCTGAAACCAAACATTCTTTCCTTTTACCTGCATATGCTCACCTTGTTTATGAAACCAAGCATTCTTTCCTTTTACCTGCATATGCTCACCTTGTTCCTTAAACCAAACATTCTTTCCTTTTACCTGCATATGCTCACCTTGTTTATGAAACCTAGCATTCTTTCCTTTTACCTGCATATGCTCACCTTGTTCCTGAAACCAAACATTCTTTCCTTTTACCTGCATATGCTTACCTTGTTCCAGAAAACAAGCATTCTTTCCTTTTACCTGCGTATGCTCACCTTGTTCCTGAAACCAAGCATTCTTTCCGTTTACCTGCATATGCTCACCTTGTTCCTTAAACCGAGCATTCTTTTCTTTTACCTGCATATGCTCACCTTGTTCCTGAAACCAAACATTCTTTCCTTTTACCTGCGTATGCTCACCTTTTCCTGAAACCAAACATTCTTTCCTTTTATCTGCGTATGCTCACCTTGTTCCTGAAACAAAACTTTCTTTCCTTTTACCTGCGTATGCTCACCTTGTTCCTGAAACCAAGCATTCTTTCCTTTTACCTGTATATGCTCACCTTGTTCCTGAAACCACACATTCTTTTCTTTTACCTGCATATGCTCACCTTGTTTATGAAACCAAACATTCTTTCCTTTTACCTGCGTATGCTCACCTTGTTCCTGAAACCAAACATTCTTTCCTTTTACCTGCACATGCTCACCTTGTTTATGAAACCAAACATTCTTTCCTTTTACCTGCACATGCTCAACTTGTTTATGAAACCAAGCATTCTTTCCTTTTACCTGCATATGCTCACCTTGTTCCTGAAACCAAGCATTCTTTCCTTTTACCTGCATATGCTAACCTTGTTCCTGAAACCACGCATTCTTTCCTTTTACCTGCATATGCTAACCTTGTTCCTGAAACCAAACATTCTTTCCTTTTACCTGCATATGCTCACCTTGTTCCTGAAACCAAGCATTCTTTCCTTTTACCTGCATATGCTCACCTTGTTCCTGAAACCAAACATTCTTTCCTTTTACCTGAATATGCTCACCTTGTTCCTGAAACCAAGCATTCTTTCCTTTTACCTGCGTATGCTCACCTTGTTCCTGAAACCAAACATTCTTTCCTTTTACCTGCATATGCTTACCTTGTTCCTTAAACCAAGCATTCTTTTCTTTTACCTGCATATGCTCACCTTGTTCCTGAAACCAAACATTCTTTCCTTTTACCTGCATATGCTCACCTTGTTCCTGAAACCAAACATTCTTTCCTTTTACCTGCGTATGCTCACCTTGTTCCTGAAACCAAACATTCTTTCATTTTACCTGCATATGCTCACCTTGTTTATGAAACCAAGCATTCTTTCCTTTTACCTGCATATGCTCACCTTGTTCCTTAAACCAAGCATTCTTTTCTTTTACCTGCATATGCTCACCTTGTTCCTGAAACCAAGCATTCTTTCCTTTTACCTGCATATGCTAACCTTGTTCCTGAAACCAAACATTCTTTCCTTTTACCTGCATATGCTCACCTTGTTTATGAAACCAAGCATTCTTTCCTTTTACCTGCATATGCTCACCTTGTTCCTTAAACCAAACATTCTTTCCTTTTACCTGCATATGCTCACCTTGTTTATGAAACCTAGCATTCTTTCCTTTTACCTGCATATGCTCACCTTGTTCCTGAAACCAAACATTCTTTCCTTTTACCTGCATATGCTTACCTTGTTCCAGAAAACAAGCATTCTTTCCTTTTACCTGCGTATGCTCACCTTGTTCCTGAAACCAAGCATTCTTTCCGTTTACCTGCATATGCTCACCTTGTTCCTTAAACCGAGCATTCTTTTCTTTTACCTGCATATGCTCACCTTGTTCCTGAAACCAAACATTCTTTCCTTTTACCTGCGTATGCTCACCTTTTCCTGAAACCAAACATTCTTTCCTTTTACCTGCGTATGCTCACCTTGTTCCTGAAACTAAACTTTCTTTCCTTTTACCTGCGTATGCTCACCTTGTTCCTGAAACCAAGCATTCTTTCCTTTTACCTGTATATGCTCACCTTGTTCCTGAAACCACACATTCTTTTCTTTTACCTGCATATGCTCACCTTGTTTATGAAACCAAACATTCTTTCCTTTTACCTGCGTATGCTCACCTTGTTCCTGAAACCAAACATTCTTTCCTTTTACCTGCACATGCTCACCTTGTTTATGAAACCAAACATTCTTTCCTTTTACCTGCACATGCTCAACTTGTTTATGAAACCAAGCATTCTTTCCTTTTACCTGCATATGCTCACCTTGTTCCTGAAACCAAGCATTCTTTCCTTTTACCTGCATATGCTAACCTTGTTCCTGAAACCACGCATTCTTTCCTTTTACCTGCATATGCTAACCTTGTTCCTGAAACCAAACATTCTTTCCTTTTACCTGCATATGCTCACCTTGTTCCTGAAACCACGCATTCTTTCCTTTTACCTGCATATGCTCACCTTGTTCCTGAATCCAAACATTCTTTCCTTTTACCTGCATATGCTCACCTTGTTCCTGAAACCACACATTCTTTCCTTTTACCTGCATATGCTCACCTTGTTCATGAAACCACGCATTCTTTCCTTTTACCTGCATATGCTCAACTTGTTTATGAAACCAATCATTCTTTCCTTTTACCTGCATATGCTCACCTTGTTCCTGAAACCACGCATTCTTTCCTTTTACCTGCGTATGCTCACCTTGTTCCTGAAACCAAGCATTCTTTTCTTTTACCTGCGTATGCTCACCTGGTTCCTGAAACCAAGCATTCTTTCCTTTTACCTGCATATGCTCACCTTGTTCCTGAAACCACGCATTCTTTCCTTTTACCTGCATATGCTCACCTTGTTCATGAAACCACGCATTCTTTCCTTTTACCTGCATATGCTCAACTTGTTTATGAAACCAATAATTCTTTCCTTTTACCTGCATATGCTCACCTTGTTCCTGAAACCACGCATTCTTTCCTTTTACCTGCGTATGCTCACCTTGTTCCTGAAACCAAGCATTCTTTTCTTTTACCTGTGTATGCTCACCTGGTTCCTGAAACCAAGCATTATTTTCTTTTACCTGCATATGCTCACCTGGTTCCTGAAACCAAGCATTCTTTCCTTTTACCTGCGTATGCTCACTTTGTTCCTGAAACCAAGCATTCTTTCCTTTTACCTGCATATGCTCAACTTGTTCCTGAAACCAAGCATTCTTTTCTTTTACCTGCATATGCTAACCTTGTTCCTGAAACCAAACATTCTTTCCTTTTACCTGCGTATGCTCACCTTGTTCCTGAAACCAAACATTCTTTTCTTTTACCTGCATATGCTCACCTTTTCCTGAAACCAAGCATTATTTTCTTTTACCTGCATATGCTCACCTTGTTCCTGAAACCACACATTCTTTCCTTTTACCTGCATATGCTCACCTTGTTCCTGAAACCAAGCATTCTTTCCTTTTACCTGCATATGCTCACCTTGTTCCTGAAACCAAGCATTCTTTCCTTTTACCTGCATATGCTCACCTTGTTCCTGAAACCAAACATTCTTTCCTTTTACCTGCATATGCTCACCTTGTTCCTGAAACCACGCATTCTTTCCTTTTACCTGCATATGCTCACCTTGTTCATGAAACCACGCATTCTTTCCTTTTACCTGCATATGCTCACCTTGTTCCTGAAACCAAACATTCTTTCCTTTTACCTGCATATGCTCACCTTGTTCCTGAAACCAAACATTCTTTTCTTTTACCTGCGTATGCTCACCTATTTCCTGAAGCTGAGGCATGCTTACTTTGTATCTGCGCATGCTGAGTATACTGTGTCTGCTATACCAGCTGCAGCTTTCCTCAAATCATCTGTGCCTGCTGTACCTACCTGGTATCCCGTGACAGTCTCACCAACAGTACCCGCTGGGTATATTGCACTACTAGTGACAGTCTCAACAACAGTACCCGCTGGGTATATTGCACTACTAGTGACAAGTTCACTAACTGTACCCGTTGGGAATTCTGTGTCTGCTAAGTGTCCTGTGTCTGCTATACTAGTCATAACTATTTTGAACCCTGCTGAGTCTCCTGTAGCTGCTTGGTATCCTGTGGCAAGTTCACTAACAGTACTCGCTGGGTATACTGCACTAATAATGGCACGTTCACCAACAGTACCCGCTGGGTATACTGCACTACTAGTGGCACGTTCACCAACAGTACCCGCTGGGTATACTGCACTACTAGTGGCAAGTTCACCAACAGTACCCGCTAGCTATACTGCACTACTAGTGGAAAGTTCACCAACAGTACCCGCTGGCTATATTGCACTACTAGTGGCAAGTTCACCAACAGTACCTGCTGGGTATACTGCACTACTAATGGCAAGTTCACCAACAGTACCCGCTGGGTATACTGCACTACTAGTGGCACGTTCACCAACAGTACACGCTGGGTATACTGCACTACTAGTGGCAAGTTCACCAACAGTACCCTCTGGCTATACTGCACTACTAGTGGCAAGTTCACCAACAGTACCCGCTGGCTATACTGCACTACTAGTTGGTGAACTTGCCACTAGTAGTGCAGTATACCTAGCAGTTCAACAACAGTGGCAAGTTCATCAACAGTACATGCTGGGTATACTGCACTACTTGTGGCAAGTTCACCAACAGTACATGCTGAGTATACTACACTACTAGTGGCAAGTTCACCATCAGTACCTGCTGAGTACACTGCACTACTAGTGGCAAGTTCACCAACAGTACCCGCTGGGTATACTGCACTACTAGTGGCAAGTTCACCAACACTACCCTCTAGGTATACTACACTACTAGTGGCAAGTTCACCAATAATACCTGCTGGGTGTACTACACTACTAGTGGCAAGTTCACCAACAGTACCTGCTGGGTAAACTGCACTACTAGTAGCAAGTTCACCAACAGTACCTGCTGACTATACTGCACTACTAGTGGCAAGTTCACCAACACTACCTGCTGGGTATACTGCACTACTAGTGGCAAGTTCACCAACACTACACTAGTAGTGCAGTATACCTAGCAGTTCAACAACAGTGGCAAGTTCATCAACAGTACATGCTGGGAATACTGCCACTAGTAGTGCAGTATACCTAGCAGTTTAACAACAGTGGCAAGTTCATCAACAGTACATGCTGGGTATACTGCACTACTTGTGGCAAGTTCACCAACAGTACATGCTGGGTATACTACACTACTAGTGGCAAGTTCACCATCAGTACCTGCTGAGTACACTGCACTACTAGTGGCAAGATCACCAACAGTACCCGCTGGGTATACTGCACTACTAGTGGCAAGTTCACCAACACTACCTGCTGAATATACTGCACTACTAGTGGCAAGTTCACCAATACTACCTGCTGGGTATACTACACTACTAGTGGCAAGTTCACCAACAGTACCTGCTGGGTAAACTGCACTACTAGTAGCAAGTTCACCAGCAGCACCTGCTGACTATACTGCACTACTAGTGGCAAGTTCACCAACACTACCTGCTGGGTATACTGCACTACTAGTGGCAAGTTCACCAACACTACCTGATGGGTAAACTGCACTACTAGTGGCAAGTTCACCAACACTACCTGCTGGGTATACTACACTACTAGTGGCAAGTTCACCATCAGTACCTGCTGAGTACACTGCACTACTAGTGGCAAGTTCACCAACAGTACCCGCTGAGTATACTGCACTACTAGTGGCAAGTTCACCAACATTACCTGCTGGATATACTGCACTACTAGTGGCAAGTTCACCAATACTACCTGCTGGGTATACTACACTACTAGTGGCAAGTTCACCAACAGTACCTGCTGGGTAAACTGCACTACTAGTAGCAAGTTCACCAACAGTACCTGCTGACTATACTGCACTACTAGTGTCAAGTTCACCAACACTACGTGCTGGGTATACTGCACTACTAGTGGCAAGTTCACCAACACTACCTGCTTGGTAAACTGCACTACTAGTGGCAAGTTCACCAACACTACCTACTGGGTATACTACACTACTAGTGACAAGTTCACCAACAGTACCTGCTGGGTATACTACACTACTAGTGGCAAGTTTACCAACAGTACCTGCTGGGTATACTGCACTACTAATGGCAAGTTCACCAACACTACCTGCTGGGTATACTTCACTACTAGTGGCAAGTTCACCAAAACTACCTGCTGGGTATACTGCACTAGTAGTGGCAAGTTCACCAACACTACCTGCTGGGTATACTGCACTACTAGTGGCAAGTTCACCAACACTACGTGCTGGGTATACTGCACTACTAGTGGCAAGTTCACCAACAGTACCTGCTGGGTATACTGCACTACTAGTGGCAAGTTCACCAACACTACCTGCTGGGTATACTACACTACTAGTGACAAGTTCACCAACAGTACCTGCTGGGTATACCACACTACTAGTGGCAAGTTTACCAACAGTACCTGCTGGGTATACTGCACTACTAATGGCAAGTTCACCAACACTACCTGCTGGGTATACTTCACTACTAGTGGCAAGTTCACCAAAACTACCTGCTGGGTATACTGCACTAGTAGTGGCAAGTTCACCAACACTACCTGCTGGGTATACTGCACTACTAGTGGCAAGTTCACCAACACTACCTGATGGGTATACTGCACTATCAGTTGAAAGTTTACCAACAGTACCTAATGGGTATACTACACTACTAGTGGCAAGTTCACCAACAGTACCCTCTGGGTATACTGCACTACTAGTGGCAAGTTCACCAACATTACCTGCTGTGTATACTGCACTACTAGTGGCAAGTTCACCAACAGTACCTGCTGGGTATACTACACTACTAGTGGCAAGTTTACCCACAGTACCCACTAGGTATACTGCACTGCTAGGGGCAAGTTAACCAACATTACCCTCTGGGTATACTTCACTACTAGTGGCAAGTTCAACAACATTACCTGCTGGGTATACTGCACTACTAGTGGCAAGTTCACCAACAGTACCTGCTGTGTATACTGCACTACTAGTGGCAAGTTCACTAACACTACCTGCTGGGTATACTGCACTACTAGTGGCAAGTTCACCAACCGTACCTGTTGGGTATACTACACTACTAGTGGCAAGTTCACCAACAGTACATGCTGGGTATACTGCACTACTAGTGGCAGGTTCACCAACACTACCTGCTGGGTATACTACACTACCAAAGGCAAGTTCACCAACACTACCCTCTAGGTATACTACACTACTAGTGGCAAGTTCACCAACAGTACCTGCTGGGTATACTGCACTACTAGTGGCAAGTTCACCATCAGTACCTGCTGAGTACACTGCACTACTAGTGGCAAGTTCACCAACAGTACCCGCTGGGTATACTGCACTACTAGTGGCAAGTTCACCAACACTACCTGCTGAATATACTGCACTACTAGTGGCAAGTTCACCAATACTACCTGCTGGGTATACTACACTACTAGTGGCAAGTTAACCAACAGTACCTGCTGGGTAAACTGCACTACTAGTAGCAAGTTCACCAACAGCACCTGCTGACTATACTGCACTACTAGTGGCAAGTTCACCAACACTACCTGCTGGGTATACTGCACTACTAGTGGCAAGTTCACCAACACTACCTGATGAGTAAACTGCACTACTAGTGGCAAGTTCACCAACACTACCTGCTGGGTATACTACACTACTAGTGGCAAGTTCACCATCAGTACCTGCTGAGTACACTGCACTACTAGTGGCAAGTTCACCAACAGTATCCGCTGGGTATACTGCACTTCTAGTGGCAAGTTCACCAACACTACCTGCTGGATATTCTGCACTACTAGTGGCAAGTTCACCAACACTACGTGCTGGGTATAATGCACTACTAGTGGCAAGTTCACCAACACTACCTGATGGGTAAACTGCACTACTAGTGGCAAGTTCACCAACACTACCTGCTGGGTATACTACACTTCTAGTGGCAAGTTCACCAATACTACCTGCTGGGTATACTACACTACTAGTGGTAAGTTCACCAACAGTACCTGCTGGGTAAACTGCACTACTAGTAGCAAGTTCACCAACAGTACCTGCTGACTATACTGCACTACTAGTGGCAAGTTCACCAACACTACGTGCTGGGTATACTGCACTACTAGTGGCAAGTTCACCAACACTACCTGCTGGGTAAACTGAACTACTAGTAGCAAGTTCACCAACAGTACCTGCTGACTATACTGCACTACTAGTGTCAAGTTTACCAACACTACGTGCTGGGTATACTGCACTACTAGTGGCAAGTTCACCAACACTACCTGCTGGGTAAACTGCACTACTAGTGGCAAGTTCACCAACACTACCTGCTGGGTATACTACACTACTAGTGACAAGTTCACCAACAGTACCTGCTGGGTATACTACACTACTAGTGGCAAGTTTACCAACAGTACCTGCTGGGTATACTGCACTACTAATGGCAAGTTCACCAACACTACCTGCTGGGTATACTTCACTACTAGTGGCAAGTTCACCAATATTACCTGCTGGGTATACTACACTACTAGTGGCAAGTTCACCAACAGTACCTGCTGGGTAAACTGCACTACTAGTAGCAAGTTCACCAACAGTACCTGCTGACTATACTGCACTACTAGTGGCAAGTTCACCAACACTACGTGCTGGGTATACTGCACTACTAGTGGCAAGTTCACCAACACTACCTGCTGGGGAAACTGCACTACTAGTGGCAAGTTCACCAACAGTACCTGCTGGGTATACTACACTACTAGTGGCAAGTTTACCAACAGTACCTGCTGGGTATACTGCACTACTAATGGCAAGTTCACCAACACTACCTGCTGGGTATACTTCACTACTAGTGGCAAGTTCACCAAAACTACCTGCTGGGTATACTGCACTAGTAGTGAAGTATACCCAGCAGGTAGTGTTGGTGAACTTGCCATTAGTAGGGCAAGTTCACCAACACTACGTGCTGGGTATACTGCACTACTAGTGGCAAGTTCACCAACACTACCTGCTGGGTATACTGCACTACTAGTGGCAAGTTCACCAACACTACCTGATGGGTAAACTGCACTACTAGTGGCAAGTTCACCAACACTACCTGCTGGGTATACTACACTACTAGTGGCAAGTTCACCAATACTACCTGCTGGGTATACTACACTACTAGTGGCAAGTTCACCAACAGTACCTGCTGGGTAAACTGCACTACTAGTAGCAAGTTCACCAACAGTACCTGCTGACTATACTGCACTACTAGTGGCAAGTTCACCAACACTACGTGCTGGGTATACTGCACTACTAGTGGCAAGTTCACCAACACTACCTGCTGGGTAAACTGCACTACTAGTAGCAAGTTCACCAACAGTACCTGCTGACTATACTGCACTACTAGTGTCAAGTTCACCAACACTACGTGCTGGGTATACTGCACTACTAGTGGCAAGTTCACCAACACTACCTGCTGGGTAAACTGCACTACTAGTGGCAAGTTCACCAACACTACCTGCTGGGTATACTACACTACTAGTGACAAGTTCACCAACAGTACCTGCTGGGTATACTACACTACTAGTGGCAAGTTTACCAACAGTACCTGCTGGGTATACTGCACTACTAATGGCAAGTTCACCAACACTACCTGCTGGGTATACTTCACTACTAGTGGCAAGTTCACCAATACTACCTGCTGGGTATACTACACTACTAGTGGCAAGTTCACGAACAGTACCTGCTGGGTAAACTGCACTACTAGTAGCAAGTTCACCAACAGTACCTGCTGACTATACTGCACTACTAGTGCCAAGTTCACCAACACTACGTGCTGGGTATACTGCACTACTAGTGGCAAGTTCACCAACACTACCTGCTGGGTAAACTGCACTACTAGTGGCAAGTTCACCAACACTACCTGCTGGGTATACCACACTACTAGTGACAAGTTTACCAACAGTACCTGCTGGGTATACTGCACTACTAATGGCAAGTTCACCAACACTACCTGCTGGGTATACTTCACTACTAGTGGCAAGTTCACCAAAACTACCTGCTGGGTATACTGCACTAGTAGTGGCAAGTTCACCAACACTACCTGCTGGGTATACTGCACTACTAGTGGCAAGTTCACCAACACTACCTGATGGGTATACTGCACTATCAGTTGAAAGTTTACCAACAGTACCTAATGGGTATACTACACTACTAGTGGCAAGTTCACCCACAGTACCCTCTGGGTATACTGCACTACTAGTGGCAAGTTCACCAACATTACCTGCTGTGTATACTGCACTACTAGTGGCAAGTTCACCAACAGTACCTGCTGGGTATACTACACTACTAGTGGCAAGTTTACCCACAGTACCCACTAGGTATACTGCACTGCTAGGGGCAAGTTCACCAACATTACCTGCTGGGTATACTGCACTACTAGTGGCAAGTTCACCAACAGTACCTGCTGTGTATACTGCACTAATAGTGGCAAGTTTACTAACACTACCTGCTGGGTATACTGCACTACTAGTGGCAAGTTCACCAACCGTACCTGTTGGGTATACTACACTACTAGTGGCAAGTTCACCAACAGTACATGCTGGGTATACTGCACTACTAGTGGCAGGTTCACCAACACTACCTGCTGGGTATACTACACTACCAAAGGCAAGTTCACCAACACTACCCTCTAGGTATACTACACTACTAGTGGCAAGTTCACCAACAGTACCTGCTGGGTATACTGCACTACTAGTGGCAAGTTCACCAACACTACCTGCTGGATATACTACACTACTAGTGGCAAGTTCACCCACAGGACCTGCTGGGTATACTACACTAATAGTGGCAAGTTCACCAACACTACCCGCTGGTTATACTACACTAATAGTGGCAAGTTCACCAACACTACCCACTGGGTATACTGCACTACTAGTGGCAAGTTTACCAACACTACCCGCTGGGTATACTACACTACTAGTGGCAAGTTCACTAACACTACCTGTTGGGTATACTACACTACTAGTGGCAACTTCACCCACAGTACCCACTGGGTATACTACACTACTAGTGGCAAGTTCACCAACACTACCTGTTGGGTATTGTAACAGACTCCAGCTACCCCGACTAGGTAGCTCCACCACAATTGTCCTACCTGTACTTGGAATTTGTAGCTATAGAGTGGAGAAGTGATTATAGCAAGTTGCCCACCCTAATAACCAGACAAAACCAGTATTAAGGTTAAACACAAACAGAGTTTATTGGGAAAACCACACAGCTTATATAAACATTCTCATCTTGATAAGAGCCTTATCATTTCCCACCATTCCCGCCTCTCCAGACAGGCTGGCGCCTCCATAGGAGCCATAGTCACATAGAGACCCCCACAGTATCTAGGTCATGGTTTTGAGGTAATCCCGGGGGAGCGGTGGCCACTCCAGGGTATCATTAGAGAGCTCCTGGTCCCCAGAAGCTACAGTCCAAAAAGTGTCATGATCCGTTACTGGGGACCGGAGCGGCAGCCTGGCAAAGGTACTCAGGAAAAGACTAAGCTGGGGAGTGTCCAAAACCCCCTGTGAGCTCCCCCTCAGAGAGTGAGTGAGAGTGAGCTCCCCCTCAGCACTCACCCCAACCCCTGTCCACCAAAGACCTTAACAAATCCCCAAAAGAGCGAAGCTCTGGGGCCAAGGGCCTCTGGAGTGACCTAGGTTAAAATTCAGCGGGGACCTCTAGAAAGCCCAACCGGCGATTAGTTCCATAAGCCAGGCCAGTATGGAAAGGGCCAAGTGGCAGAGATCAGCTTTTTCTGTGACAACGTGCAATCAGGGTCACAATGAAAGGAAAGCTGGTGGGGACACAATAATACACAATATGGGAGGAGGTGGCCTTGGCAGCCTGGTATTCGTGACAGTGCTCCCCCTTCAAAGTCTGACAGATCCAGCTAGATCCTGACTGGTTGGCTTGGGGCTGTCCGGTGGTGCTTTTCAAATTCCGTTTACCAGGAGAGGCCATCTGCATTGCCGTTACTCCTTTCTAGCTGATACTGAATAGTAAAGTTGAAGGATTGCAAGGCTAAGCTCCTGTCAGGGTGCCAGGAATCAGACTGAGATGAGAAGTGCACAAATAACCACACCTTTATTAATAGCAAAAAATAATAAAAAGTCCACAAGTCAAATAACAAGCCAGGAGTCAAAACCAGAGCTGGTGGTCAGACGAGCCGAGTCAGGAGCCAAAGCGAATAGTCAGACGAGCCGGAATCAGGAACAAGGAAAACAGCAGAGTCAGGAACAAGCCAGGGATTAACAACCAGGAAGGACGTCAGGCAGCCAGGTAAAACACAGGAGCTCTAACAAACGGGTCTGAGACAACGCAAGGGCAAAGCATACTGAACAGAGGCCCTTTAAATAATAAGTGATGACATCACAATTCTGAGACCGCATCCTGTCTTACATGGATGATGCACAACAGTCTGGCCATAAAAGGAAGTGCAGGCAATGAGCAGCATCCCCCACAATGCACCAAGTCAGGAAGAGAGGTGAGTAAAATGGCTGCCAGCAGCACATGGCAAACACAACAGGGAAAAATCAATGACAGTACCCTCCCCTCAACGACCCCTCCCCCGCGGGAGGACAAAAGGCTTATTGGGGAAACAGGCATGAAAGGCACGGAGGAGGGCAGGAGCATGAACATCAGAGGAGGAAACCCAAGAACGCTCCTCCGGACTGTAGCCCCTCCAGTGAACCAAATACTGTATGGAAGGGGCCAAGCGGCAGAGATCAGCTTTTTCTGTGACAACATGCAATCAGGGTCACGATGAAAGGGAAGCTGGTGGGGACACAATAATACACAATATGGGAGGAGGTGGCCTTGGCAGCCTGGTATTCGTGACAGTGCTCCCCCCTTCAAAGTCTGACAGATCCAGCTAGATCCTGACGGGTCGGCTTGGGGCTGTCCGGTGGTGCTTTTCCAATTCAGTTTACCAGGAGAGGCCATCTGCATTGCTGTTACTCCTTTCTAGCTGATACTGAATAGTAAAGTTGAAGGATTGCAAGGCTAAGCTCCTGTCAGGGTGCCAGGAATCAGACTGAGATGAGAAGTGCACAAATAACCACACCTTTATTAATAGCAAAAAATAATAAAAAGTCCACAAGTCAAATAACAAGCCAGGAGTCAAAACCAGAGCTGGTGGTCAGACGAGCCGAGTCAGGAGCCAAAGCGAATAGTCAGACGAGCCGGAATGAGGAACAAGGAAAACAGCACAGTCAGAAACAAGCCAGGGATCAGGAACCAGGAAGGACGTCAGGCAGCCAGGTAAAACACAGGAGCTCTCACAAACAAGTCTGAGACAATGCAAGGGCAAAGCATACTGAACAGAGGCCCTTTAAATAATGACATCACAATTCTGAGACCGCATCCTGTCTCACATGGATGATGCACAACAGTCTGGCCATAAAAGGAAGTGCAGGCAATGAGCAGCATCCCCCACAATGCACCAAGTCAGGAAGAGAGGTGAGTAAAATGGCTGCCAGCAGCACATGGCAAACACAACAGGGAAAAATCAATGACAGTACCCTCCCCTCAACGACCCCTCCCCCGCGGGAGGACAAAAGGCTTATTGGGGAAACGGGCATGGAAGGCACGGAGGAGGGCAGGAGCATGAACATCAGAGGAGGAAACCCAAGAACGCTCCTCCGGACTGTAGCCCCTCCAGTGAACCAAATACTGTATGGAAGGGGCCAAGCGGCAGAGATCAGCTTTTTCTGTGACAACATGCAATCAGGGTCACGATGAAAGGGAAGCTGGTGGGGACACAATAATACACAATATGGGAGGAGGTGGCCTTGGCAGCCTGGTATTCGTGACAGTGCTCCCCCCTTCAAAGTCTGACAGATCCAGCTAGATCCTGACGGGTCGGCTTGGGGCTGTCCGGTGGTGCTTTTCCAATTCAGTTTATCAGGAGAGGCCATCTGCATTGCCATTACTCCTTTCTAGCTGATACTGAATAGTAAAGTTGAAGGATTGCAAGGCTAAGCTCCTGTCAGGGTGCCAGGAATCAGACTGAGATGAGAAGTGCACAAATAACCACACCTTTATTAATAGCAAAAAATAATAAAAAGTCCACAAGTCAAATAACAAGCCAGGAGTCAAAACCAGAGCTGGTGGTCAGACAAGCCGAGTCAGGAGCCAAAGCGAATAGTCAGACGAGCCGGAATCAGGAACAAGGAAAACAGCACAGTCAGGAACAAGCCAGGGATCAGGAACCAGGAAGGACGTCAGGCAGCCAGGTAAAACACAGGAGCTCTCACAAACAAGTCTGAGACAACGCAAGGGCAAAGCATACTGAACAGAGGCCCTTTAAATAATGACATCACAATTCTGAGACCGCATCCTGTCTCACATGGATGATGCACAACAGTCTGGCCATAAAAGGAAGTGCAGGCAATGAGCAGCATCCCCCACAATGCACCAAGTCAGGAAGAGAGGTGAGTAAAATGGCTGCCAGCAGCACATGGCAAACACAACAGGGAAAAATCAATGACAGTACCCTCCCCTCAACGACCCCTCCCCCGCAGGAGGGCAAAAGGCTTATTGGGGAAATGGGCATGGAAGGCATGGAGGAGGGCAGGAGCATGAACATCAGAGGAGGAAACCCAAGAACGCTCCTCCGGACCGTAGCCCCTCCAGTGAACCAAATACTGTATGGAAGGGTCCAAGCGGCAGAGATCAGCTTTTTCTGTGACAACATGCAATCAGGGTCACGATGAAAGGGAAGCTGGTGGGGACACAATAATACACAATATGGGAGGAGGTGGCCTTGGCAGCCTGGTATTCGTGACAGTGCTCCCCCCTTCAAAGTCTGACAGATCCAGCTAGATCCTGACGGGTCGGCTTGGGGCTGTCCGGTGGTGCTTTTCCAATTCCGTTTACCAGGAGAGGCCATCTGCATTGCTGTTACTCCTTTCTAGCTGATACTGAATAGTAAAGTTGAAGGATTGCAAGGCTAAGCTCCTGTCAGGGTGCCAGGAATCAGACTGAGACGAGAAGTGCACAAATAATCAAACCTTTATTAATAGCAAAAAATAATAAAAAGTCCACAAGTCAAATAACAAGCCAGGAGTCAAAACCAGAGCTGGTGGTCAGACGAGCCGAGTCAGGAGCCAAAGCGAATAGTCAGATGAGCCGGAATCAGGAACAAGGAAAACAGCACAGTCAGGAGCAAGCCAGGGATCAGGAACCAGGAAGGACGTCAGGCAGCCAGGTAAAACACAGGAGCTCTCACAAACAAGTCTGAGACAACGCAAGGGCAAAGCATACTGAACAGAGGCCCTTTAAATAATGACATCACAATTCTGAGATCGCATCCTGTCTCACATGGATGATGCACAACAGTCTGGCCATAAAAGGAAGTGCAGGCAATGAGCAGCATCCCCCACAATGCACCAAGTCAGGAAGAGAGGTGAGTAAAATGGCTGCCAGCAGCACATGGCAAACACAACAGGGAAAAATCAATGACAGTACCCTCCCCTCAACGACCCCTCCCCCGTGGGAGGACAAAAGGCTTATTGGGGAAACGGGCATGGAAGGCACGGAGGAGGGCAGGAGCATGAACATCAGAGGAGGAAACCCAAGAACGCTCCTCCAGACCGTAGCCCCTCCAGTGAACCAAATACTGTATGGAAGGGGCCAAGCGGCAGAGATCAGCTTTTTCTGTGACAACATGCAATCAGGGTCACAATGAAAGGGAAGCTGGTGGGGACACAATAATACACAATATGGGAGGAGGTGGCCTTGGCAGCCTGGTATTCGTGACAGTGCTCCCCCTTCAAAGTCTGACAGATCCAGCTAGATCCTGACGGTTCAGCTTGGGGCTGTCCGGTGGTGCTTTTCCAATTCAGTTTACCAGGAGAGGCCATCTGCATTGCCGTTACTCCTTTCTAGCCGATACTGAATAGTAAAGTTGAAGGATTGCAAGGCTAAGCTCCTGTCAGGGTGCCAGGAATCAGACTGAGATGAGAAGTGCACAAATAACCACACCTTTATTAATAGCAAAAAATAATAAAAAGTCCACAAGTCAAATAACAAGCCAGGAGTCAAAACCAGAGCTGGTGGTCAGACGAGCCGAGTCAGGAGCCAAAGCGAATAGTCAGACGAGCCGGAATCAGGAACAAGGAAAACAGCAGAGTCAGGAACAAGCCAGGGATTAACAACCAGGAAGGACGTCAGGCAGCCAGGTAAAACACAGGAGCTCTAACAAACGGGTCTGAGACAACGCAAGGGCAAAGCATACTGAACAGAGGCCCTTTAAATAATAAGTGATGACATCACAATTCTGAGACCGCATCCTGTCTTACATGGATGATGCACAACAGTCTGGCCATAAAAGGAAGTGCAGGCAATGAGCAGCATCCCCCACAATGCACCAAGTCCGGAAGAGAGGTGAGTAAAATGGCTGCCAGCAGCACATGGCAAACACAACAGGGAAAAATCAATGACAGTACCCTCCCCTCAACGACCCCTCCCACGCAGGAGGACAAAAGGCTTATTGGGGAAATGGGCATGGAAGGCACGGAGGAGGGCAGGAGCATGAACATCAGAGGAGGGAACCCAAGAACGCTCCTCCGGACCGTAGCCCCTCCAGTGAACCAAATACTGTACACGGCCGTGGACATACGAGAGTCAATAATGCTGCTGACCTTATACTCCTCATGGTTGTCAACAAGGATAGAATGGGGACGAGGCAACACAGTGGTAAACCGATTACAAACTAATGGTTTCAAGAGGGAGACATGAAAAACATTGGAGATGCGCATAGCAGGAGGAAGGTTAAGAGCGGCGACAAACGTTTTGCTTCAGATAGATAAGTTAAATTCTTGTGGTCAGTAAGAATGAGCACTGGCACACTAGTACCCTCGAGAAGATGCCTCCATTCCTTAAGTGCCAAAATTATAGCCAGTAATTCCCTGTCGCCAATTTCATAATTGCACTCCGCTGGAGACAATTTCCTAGAGAAGAAACCACACGGATGCAAAGAACCGTCAGGTGTAGGACGTTGAGACAAGTGGGCACCTACTCCAGTCTCAGGCGCATCGACCTCAAGAATGAAAGGCAGGACAGGGTTAGGAAGAGCCAGAACTGGAGTGGCAGCAAAGGCAGTCTTAAGACTATCAAAGGCCTTAATGGCAGTAGGTGACCAATGGAGTGGATCATTCTCTTTACGGGTCATGTCTGTGATAGGTTTGACCAAGGAAGAAAAGTTTTTAATAAACTTTCTATAGTAATTGGCGAACCCCAAAAAACGTTGAATAGATCGAAGACCAACTGGGCGCTGCCACTGCAGAACTGCAGATAACTTGTCAGGATCCATAGAGAACCCTGCAACGAAGATAACATAACCTAGGAAGGTTACTTGAGTCTAATGGAACTCACATTTCTCGAGTTTACAAAACAGGCCATTCTCACGTAGTCTCTGAAGAACCTGTGTAACATCAGAAAGATGAGCCTCAAGTGTGGGTGAATGTATGAGGATGTAATCTAAGTACACCACAACACACTGTTGCAACATATCTCATAGGACATCATTAATAAATTCCTGGAAAACAGCAGGAGCATTACATAAGCCAAAGGGCATTACAAGATACTCATAATGCCCGCTCCTGGTGTTAAATGCTGTTTTCCATTCGTGGCCCTCCTTAATCCTAACGAGATTGTACGCTCCTCTCAAATCAAGTTTAGTAAAGACCGTAGCTCCCTTGAGGCGGTCAAAGAGTTCCGTAATAAGCAGAATAGGGTATGAATTCTTAATGGTAAGACGATTAAGACCCCTATAATCGATACATGGTCTTAACTCACCACCCTTTTTCTTCACAAAGAAGAAGCCAGCCCCTGCAGGAGAGCAGGATTTGCGGCTGATCCCCCGCGACAGAGCATCGGCAACATACTCCTCCATAGCACAATTCTCTGCAACAGACAGAGGGTACACCTGGCCCCGAGGAGGAATGGCTCCGGGTTGCAGGTCTATGGCACAATCGTAAGACCGGTGAGGAGGCAACGTACCGGCACGCACCTTGTCAAACACGTCTAGGAACTCTCGTACTCCTCTGGCAATTGGGATACCGAAGAAGTTCACAAGACTTTAACTGGTTTCCGAAGACAAGTGGAAATACATTGCGGGGACCACGACAAAATTTTGGACCTGCGCCAGTCGAGACTGGGATTGTGCTTTTGGAGCCAGAGATAACCCAGAACAACCGGAAAATACGGAGAGTTTATCACCTGGAACTGGAGGGTTTCAAAATGGAGAGCCCCAACAGCCATGGACAACGGAGCAGTTTCGTAAGTAACGAGTGCGGGCTGAAGGGGTCTGCCATCAATGGCCTCAATAGCAAGCAGAAAGGACCGAGGCAAAACAGGAATGGAGTGCTTTGATACAAAAGCACTGTCAATGAAATAGCCCGCAGCACCGGAGTCAACAAGAGCCTGAGTGACTATGGAGGAGTCCACCCAGGAAAGGACAACCGTGACCAAAGGTTTCTCCTTAAGTGGTTCCGGGGACGAGGATAAACCACTCAAGGTCTGCCCCGACAGGACCTTAGGTGTTAGCGTTTCCCGGCCATGTAGGACAAGACTTCAAAAGGTGGCCCTGTAACCCACAATAGATGCAGAGCCCCTCCCTCCTCCTAAAGGCCCTCTCCACCACGGAGAGACACGTGAACGCCAGCTGCATCGGCTCAACAGTACCTGGTAACTCGGGACCAGAAGGCATGGGAGGAGAGGGAGGCATGGGTGGGAATGAACACGTAGGAGACAATGGAACAGGAGGCTTCCGCAAGCGCTCCTTGAAAGAGGGCCTCTCTCTGAGTCTGATGTCAATTAGGATCAAAAAAGACACCAATGCCTCGAGATCCTCTGGTAAATTTCTGGCAGCAACTTCATCTTTGATTGCATCAGAGAGCCCATGAAAGAAGGCGGCAACAAGGGCTTCATTGTTCCAACCTAACTCTGCGGCAAGCGTACAGAACTCAATAGCATACTGAGCAACAGATCTTGTACCTTGCTGAATGGACATGAGTCGTTTAGCAGCAGAGGAGGAGCGAGCCGGAACATCAAATACCCTTCGAAAGGAGGCCACAAATTCAGAGCAATTTGAAATCACAGGTTTATTAGTCTCCCACAAGGGATTAGCCCAGGCAAGAGCTGTGTCAGAGAGTAACGAGATGAGAAATCCCACCTTAGCTCTGTCAGAGGGAAACGCCTGAGGTAACATCTCAAAGTAAATGCCCACCTGGTTCAAAAACCCTCTGCACTGAATAGGATCGCCTCCATATCGCTGAGGTAGAGGTGCAGAGCCGGACATGCTCCTGGTAGGCATAGGTGCAGCAGTGGAAACAGGAGCAGCCATAACTTGCGGGACACTTTGGTCCAAATGTGCAGTGTGAGTCAGCAGGGTTTGCAGGGCTAGTGCAAATTGATCCAAGCGGTGATCCTGTTCATCCATCCTGGAAATGATGGCAGGTAAAGGTGGATTATTAGCACCATCAAGATTCATGGCCCTTGCATAATTTCAGGGTGCCAGGAATCAGACTGAGACGAGAAGTGCACAAATAATCAAACCTTTATTAATAGCAAAAAATAATAAAAAGTCCACAAGTCAAATAACAAGCCAGGAGTCAAAACCAGAGCTGGTGGTCAGATGAGCCGAGTCAGGAGCCAAAGCGAATAGTCAGACGAGCCGGAATCAGGAGCAAGGAAAACAGCAGAGTCAGGAACAAGCCAGGGATCAGGAACCAGGAAGGATGTCAGGCAGCCAGGTAAAACACAGGAGCTCTCACAAACAGGTCTGAGACAACGCAAGGGCAAAGCATACTGAACAGAGGCCCTTTAAATAATAAGTGATGACATCACAATTCTGAGACCGCATCCTGTCTCACATGGATGATGCACAACAGTCTGGCCATAAAATGAAGTGCAGGCAATGAGCAGCATCCCCCACAATGCACCAAGTCAGGAAGAGAGGTGAGTAAAATGGCTGCCAGCAGCACATGGCAAACACAACAGGGAAAAATCCCTGACAGCTCCACCGCAACAGACGTACATTGTGCCCAGATACCCGGTTAAGCCATACCAGTGGGTTGTGGTCGGTGAGCACTGTGAAGTAACTTCCATATAGGTATGGTTGCAGTTTCTTGAGAGCCCACAACAGAGCCAAGCATTCCTTCTCCACTGCCGCATAGCCTACTTACCAAGGTAGTAATTTTCTGCTGATGTAGGCTACGGGGTGTTCACGACCAAACTCAACTACCTGGCTCAGCACAGCTCCCAACCCGCACATGAAGGCATCTGTATGAGCACAAATTTTTTTTGGATAGGTTAGGAGTGGCCAGGATAGGGGCAGAGACTAGTGCTGTCTTCAGTTGCTGGAAGGCAGCCTCACACTCGGTGGACAACAGGACTTGCTGGGGTAAGTGTTATCGGGTCAGGTCAGTTAGGAGTTTGGCCAGGGTGCTATAGTTGGGAACAAACTTATGGTAGTACCCTGCTGTACCAAGAAAGGTTAAAACTTGGGTTTTGGTCTTAGGGTCAGTCAGTTAGAGATGTCCTCAATGTTGGCCAGCTCCAGCCTCTGCTTCCCACAGCCCACTCAGTCCCCAAGGTACTAGACATCTGAGCACCCTACTGTACACTTGTCTGGCTTCAGCATCAGCTCCGCAGCCCTGATGCGGTCCAAAACGGTGCCTAGGTGGACTAAGTGTTCCTCCCAGCTATCACTGTAGATCGAGATGTCATCCAGGTCTACACAGGCATAATCCTGGAGACCATCTAGGAGACGATCTACCATCCTCTGGAACATCGCCAGAGCATTCTTCATCCCAAACAGACTGACCTTGAACTGGTACAGGCCAAATGGGGTGATGAATGCTGACTTTGGAATGGATTCCAGGTCCAGGGGAATCTGCCAGTAACCCTTGCAGAGGTCTAAAGTTGTTAGTAAGTTTGGTGGTCTCCACCCCGTGCACCACTACTGTGGTGTACCCAGGGTCTGTGGAGAATATGTCCTGCCATCTCTCTAGCACCTGTTTACCTTGCTCTCGCTGCACCTTCCAGAGCCGCTCATCTAGTCTTATGTCCCCTATGCCTGTTGGTGCCCTACTCCACCCGGGTAGCTCCGGCATGGGGAGACTCTCCGAGTCCTCCATGGCTGGAGCGCATATGATGTCTACCTCCTCTGGCCTCTCCTGGTATGCCTTCCGCATGTTCACATGAAATGTCTGGCGGACTTGTTCATCTGAACATTTGGCGACCAGGTAGGTAGTATCGCAAAGCTGCTCTACCACTTGGTAAGGTCCCTGCCAAGAAGCCTGCAGCTTGTCTGTCTTGGTAGGTTTTAGGGCCAGAGCCTTATGCCCCACTTCTAAGGTGCGGTTATAAGCATTACGGTCGTACCACCTCTTCTGCCTACCTTGGGCGATCTGAAGTTTGCACTCTGGCAGCAAGGTTCTTCAGTCGGTCCCTGAACTCTTGGACCTCCTCCCCAACTGATCCTTCCCAGTGGACTCTGAATAGGTCTAGGGGCCCCCTCACCCTCTATACATACACTAACTCAAAGGGGGAGAACCCAGTAGATTCCTGTAAGCGAACAGTAGGTGGAGCACGTATCTCTCCCAGTCCTTGTGAGAGGCCAAGAACAAATTAGCAAAGTACAAAAACAAACAAACACTAAATTACAGAAAATAAAAAACTAATTACAGATCTTTAAACTAATTACACCTATTCTAAAAGCCCTATCAAAATAAAAAAAGCCCCCCCAAAATAAACCCCCCCTAGCCGAAACTAAACTATCAATAGCCCTTAAAAGGGCCTTTTGCGGAGCATTGCCCCAAAGTAATCAGCTTTTTACCTGTAAAAAAAATACGAACAACCCCCCCCCAACAGTAAAACCCACCACCCACACAAACAACCCCCAAATAAAATACTATGTAAAAAAAAAATAAGCTCCCCATTGCCCTGAAAAGGTCATTTGGATGGGCATTGCCCTTAAAAGGGCAGTTAGCTCTTTTGCAGCCCAAACCCTAACCTAAAAATAAAACCCACCCAATACACCCTTAAAAAAACCTAACACTAACCCCCTGAAGATCGACTTACAGTTCTGAAGATCCGACATCCATCCTCAATGAAGTGGCAGAAGTCTTCATCCAACCGGGCCGAAGTCCTCAACGAAGCTGGGAGAAGTCTTCATCCAAGCCGGGCGAAGTGGTCCTCCAGACGGGCAGAAGTCTTCATCCAGATGGCATCTTCTATCTTCATCCATCCGACGCGGAGCGGGTCTATCTGGAAGACATCTGACGCGGAGCATCCTCTTCATCCGACGACTACCTGACGAATGAAGGTTCCTTTAAGTGACATCATCCAAGATGGTGTTCCTTAGTTTCCGATTGGCTGATAGAAATCTATCAGCCAATCGGAATTAAGGTAGAAAAAATCCTATTGGCTGATGTTCCAATCAGCCAATAGAGTGAGAGCTCAATCCTATTGGCTGTTTGCATCAGCCAATAGGATTTTTTCTACCTTAATTCCGATTGGCTGATAGAATTCTATCAGCCAATCGGAATCTAAGGGATGCCATCTACGCTGTCGGATAGTCGTCGGATGAAGAGGATGCTCTGCGTCGGATGTCTTGAAGATGGACCCGCTCCACGTCGGATGGATGAAGATTGAAGATGCCGCCTGGATGAAGACTTCTGCCCGTCTGAAGGACCACTTCGCCTGGCTTGGATTAAGACTTCTCCCGGCTTCGTTGAGGACTTCGGCCCGGTTGGATGAAGACTTCTGCCACTTCCTTGAGGATGGATGTCAGATCTATAGAACTGTAAGTCGATCTTCAGGATGTGAGTGTTTTACTGTTGGGGGGTTGTTTATATTTTTTTTTACAGATAAAAGAGCTGATTACTTTGGGGCAATGCCCTGCAAAAGGCCCTTTTAAGGGCTATTGGTAGTTTAGTTTAGGCTAGGTTTTTTTTTATTTTGGGGGGGCTTTTTTTATTTTGATAGGGCTATTAGATTAGGTGTAATTAGTTTAAATATCTTGTAATTTGTTTATTATTTTCTGTAATTTAGTGGGTTTTTTTTGTACTTTAGCTAATTTAATTTAATTTATTTAATTGTATTTAATTTAGTTTATTTATTTAATTATAGTGTAGTGTTAGGTGTTATTGTAACTTAGGTTAGGTTTTATTTTACAGGTACCTTTGTATTTATTTTAACTAGGTAGTTATTAAATAGTTAATAAATATTTAATAACTATTCTACCTAGTTAAAATAAATACAATGTTGCCTGTAAAATAAAAATAAACCCTAAGCTAGCTACATTGTAACTATTAGTTATATTGTAGCTAGCTTAGGGTTTATTTTATAGGTAAGTATTTAGTTTTAAATAGGAATAATTTAGCTAATTGTAGTAATTTTATTTAGATTTATTTTAATTATATTTAAGTTAGGGGGTGTTAGGGTTAGGGTTAGACTTAGGTTTAGGGGTTAATACATTTAATATAGTGGCGACGACGTTGGGGGTGGCAGATTAGGGGTTAATAAATGTAGGTAGGTGGCGGTGATGTAAGGGACGGCAGATTAGGGGTTAATAATATTTAACTAATGTTTGCGAGGCGGGAGTGCGTCGGTTTAGGGGTTAATATGTTTATTATAGTGACAGCAACGTTGGGGGCGGCAGATTAGGGGTTAATAAGTGTAGGTAGGTGGTGGCGACATTGGGGGCAGCAGATTAGGGTTAATATATATAATGTAGGTGTTGGCGATGTTGGGGGCAGCAGATTAGGGGTTCATAAATATAATGTAGGTGGCGGCGGTGTGCGGAGCAGCAGATTAGGGGTTAAAATTTTTATTTTAGTGTTTGCGATGTGGGAGGGCCTCGGTTTAGTGGTTAATAGATAGTTTATTGGTGTTAGTGTACTTTTTAGCACTTTAGTTATGAGTTTTATGTTACAGCGTTGTACCATAAAACTCTTAACTACTGACTTTAAAATGCGTTACGGATCTTGACAGGGTAGGGTGTACCGCTCACTTTTTGGCCTCCCAGGACAGACTCGCAATATCAGCGCTATTGTAGTCACATAGAAAAAACACTTTATGAAGTTTACGTAAGTCGTTTTGCGGTAAGGCCAAAGAAGTGTGCGGTGACCCTAAACCTTCAAGACTCGTAATACCAGCGGGCGTAAAAAAGCAGCATTAGGACCTCTTAACACTGCTTTTTTACCTTAACGCACAACTCCTAATCTAGCCGAAAGTTAATTGTATAAACGTGATCTATCTGAATTATGATAGTTTAATTTAATACATCTGCGCAGATCCTTATTGAAATAGCACAACCGTAAACAATTCATTAAGCTGAGAGAACTTCCTTGTGCCGTAGGGTAATATGCAACTTAAAGACCTCACTAAATTACAAGTTAATGTTTTTATATATAGTGTAAACCTGCAGCTTTATACCCAGTAAAAGCTATTTGTTTATTTACTGACATTATTATTAACCTGAGTTTGATGAAAATAGCTGAGAGGTTAAACGTGTCGCACAGAAGCGCGGCTGTCAGGTACAGCAGTGATTTAAATTAGATTTAGCCTTCAATAAATCATCTTTGTTCCAACCTCCCCAGCCTTGTGCAGGATTAACGACTTCTGCTTTGCATTAATCTCTCACTCTTCACCAGGCAAATGTCCGTCCTGAAAAATGACATTACTAACGTAAAATCATTATACGGCAAAGCGCGTACAGCAATATCACTGAGTCCCAGCTCTCACACCTCTGCTGCTCAGAGGGGGTAAATGAGTCTTAGCAAGGGCTTTATTTTGGTTATAAAATATTATTTACAGTCGTTATTTTCTTGCTTTGCTTTTCTGTTCTCCCAAACACACTGCAGGTCGCAGGATTTAGCATTAAAGGGACATTAAGTCAACATTTAATTTCCCTGTGTATATGTGTGTGTGGGTATATTATATACTGTATATATATATATTTATATACACTGTCCAATTTTACTCCAAATAAAGAATAAAAAGATGCCTCACCGGTCTTTGAAGAAAAAAGTCCTTTAATTCAAAAGTTTAACAAGACATCCAAAGCACAATTACCCCCAAACGTTTCGGTACCCTTCCGGTACCTTTCTCAATGGGTGTGTTCCAAGTCTCCAACAAACAATCCTAACTTACTAATACCCCTATGACCCTATTTAAACCCCTAGCGTGCCCCTAATTTCCAGTTTGTCAGGCCAATGCGGTTCTGTTGCGTCACTAACACCGAACATGGAATGAGGAAAAACAGCAACGTGGCTAATTATCATAACCCCATCTCCTGTGACAGACAGGGTGCATCATCAGCATCGGCTAAATCTAGTGAGAAGGCAGCACCGCAACAAGCTGGCAACAACGGATGTTAGTTAAAGAGGCAGACACCTCTTAAAAATGTAAAACAAAATGTGCATTTAAAACAGTGAAATTAAAACGGCTAAGCATCCACTAACCAACGGCTAGATTTAGAGTTTTGTCGGTAACGACCCGAAAAACTAACGCCGGCTTTTTTCTGGCCGCACCATAAAAATAACTCTGGTATTGAGAGTCCACATAAAGGCTGCGTTAGGCTCCAAAAAAGGAGCGTAGAGCATTTTTAACGCAGCTTCAACTCTCAATACCAGAGTTGCTTACGCAAGCGGCCAGCCTCAAAAACGTGCTCGTGCACGATTCCCCCATAGGAAACAATGGGGCTGTTTGAGCTGAAAAAAAACATAACACCTGCAAAAAAGCCGCGTTCAGCTCTTAACGCAGCCCCATTGTTTGCTATGGGGAAACACTTCCTACTTCTGCACCTAACACCCTAACATGTACCCCGAGTCTAAACACCCCTAACCTTACACTTATTAACCCCTAATCTGCCGCCCCCGCTATCGCTGACACCTGCATTTTATTTTTAACCCCTAATCTGCCGCTCCGTAAACCGCCGCTACTGATATTATCCCTATGTACCCCTAATCTGCTGCCCCTAACACCGCCGACCCCTATATTATATTTATTAACCCCTAACCTGCCCCCCACAACGTCGCCTCCACCTACCTACACTTATTAACCCCTAATCTGCCGACCGCAAAGCGCCGCCACCTACGTTATCCTTATGTACCCCTAATCTGCTGCCCCTAACACCGCCGACCCCTATATTATATTTATTAACCCCTAATCTGCCCCCCTCAACGTCGCCTCCACCTGCCTACACTTATTAACCCCTAATCTGCCGACCGGACCTGAGCGCTACTATAATAAAGTTATTAACCCCTAATCCGCCTCACTAACCCTATAATAAATAGTATTAACCCCTAATCTGCCCTCCCTAACATCGCCGACACCTAACTTCAATTATTAACCCCTAATCTGCCGACCGGAGCTCACCGCTATTCTAATAAATGTATTAACCCCTAAAGCTAAGTCTAACCCTAACACTAACACCCCCCTAAGTTAAATATAATTTAAATCTAACGAAATTAATTAACTCTTATTAAATAAATTATTCCTATTTAAAGCTAAATACTTACCTGTAAAATAAATCCTAATATAGCTACAATATAAATTATAATTATATTATAGCTATTTTAGGATTAATATTTATTTTACAGGTAACTTTGTATTTATTTTAACCAGGTACAATAGCTATTAAATAGTTAAGAACTATTTAATAGCTAAAATAGTTAAAATAATTACAAATTTACCTGTAAAAGAAATCCTAACCTAAGTTACAATTAAACCTAACACTAGACTATCAATAAATTAATTAAATAAACTACCTACAATTAACCTAACACTACACTATCAATAAATTAATTAAATACAATTGCTACAAATAAATACAATTAAATAAACTAGCTAAAGTACAAAAAATAAAAAAATATTTACAAACATAAGAAAAATATTACAACAATTTTAAACTAATTACACCTACTCTAAGCCCCCTAATAAAATAACAAAGCCCCCCAAAATAAAAAAAATGCCCTACCCTATTCTAAATTACTAAAGTTCAAAGCTCTTTTACCTTACCAGCCCTGAACAGGGCCCTTTGCGGGGCATGCCCCAAGAAATACAGCTCTTTTGCCTGTAAAAAAAAACATACAATACCCAAGCCCCCCAACATTACAACCCACCACCCACATACCCCTAATCTAACCCAAACCCCCCTTAAATAAACCTAACACTAAGCCCCTGAAGATCATCCTACCTTGTCTTCACCTTACCGGGTATCACACCGATCCGTCCAGAAGAGCTCCTTCGATGTCCTGATCCAAGCCCAAGCGCTTGGATGAAGACTTCAATCGGATGGAAGACCTCTTCTGCCCCGCTTGGATGAAGACTTCAGCCGGATCATGGACCTCTTCAGCCCCCCGCTTGGGCTTGGATCAGGACATCGGAGGAGCTCTTCTGGATGGATCGGTGTGATACCCGGTGAGGTGAAGACAAGGTAGGATGATCTTCAGGGGCTTAGTGTTAGGTTTATTTAAGGGGGGTTTGGGTTAGATTAGGGGTATGTGGGTGGTGGGTTGTAATGTTGGGGGGCTTGGGTATTGTATGTTTTTTTTTGCAGGCAAAAGAGCTGTATTTCTTGGGGCATGCCCCGCAAAGGGCCCTGTTCAGGGCTGGTAAGGTAAAAGAGCTTTGAACTTTAGTAATTTAGAATAGGGTAGGGCATTTTTTTATTTTGGGGGGCTTTGTTATTTTATTAGGGGGCTTAGAGTAGGTGTAATTAGTTTAAAATTGTTGTAATATTTTTCTTATGTTTGTAAATATTTTTTTATTTTTTGTAACTTAGTTCTTTTTTATTTTTTGTACTTTAGCTAGTTTATTTAATTGTATTTATTTGTAGCTATTGTATTTAATTAATGTATTGATAGTGTAGTGTTAGGTTTAATTGAAGGTAATTGTAGGTAGTTTATTTAATTAATTTATTGATAGTCTAGTGTTAGGTTTAATTGTAACTTAGGTTAGGATTTCTTTTACAGGTAAATTTGTAATTATTTTAACTATTTTAGCTATTAAATAGTTCTTAACTATTTAATAGCTATTGTACCTGGTTAAAATAAATACAAAGTTACCTGTAAAATAAATATTAATCCTAAAATAGCTATAATATAATTATAATTTATATTGTAGCTATATTAGGAATTATTTTACAGGTAAGTATTTAGCTTTAAATAGGAATAATTTATTTAATAAGAGTTAATTAATTTCGTTAGATTTAAATTATATTTAACTTAGGGGGGTGTTAGTGTTACGGTTAGACTTAGCTTTAGGGGTTAATACATTTATTAGAATAGCGGTGAGCTCTGGTCGGCAGATTAGGGGTTAATAATTGAAGTTAGGTGTCGGCGATGTTAGGGAGGGCAGATTAGGGGTTAATACTATTTATTATAGGGTTAGTGAGGCGGATTAGGGGTTAATAACTTTATTATAGTAGCGCTCAGGTCCGGTCGGCAGATTAGGGGTTAATAAGTGTAGGCAGGTGGAGGCGACGTTGAGGGGGGCAGATTAGGGGTTAATAAATATAATATAGGGGTCGGCGGTGTTAGGGGCAGCAGATTAGGGGTACATAAGGATAACGTAGGTGGCGGCGCTTTGCGGTCGGCAGATTAGGGGTTAATAAGTGTATGTAGGTGGAGGCGACGTTGTGGGGGGCAGGTTAGGGGTTAATAAATATAATACAGGGGTCGGCGGTGTTAGGGGCAGCAGATTAGGGGTACATAAGGATAACGTAGGTGGAGGTCGGCAGATTAGGGGTTAAAAAAATTTATTCGAGTGTCGGCGATGTGGGGGGACCTCGGTTTAGGGGTACATAGGTAGTTTATGGGTGTTAGTGTACTTTAGAGTACAGTAGTTAAGAGCTTTATGAACCGGCGTTAGCCCAGAAAGCTCTTAACTACTGACTTTTTTCCTGCGGCTGGAGTTTTGTCGTTAGATGTCTAACGCTCACTTCAGAAACGACTCTAAATACCGGAGTTAGAAAGATCCCATTGAAAAGATAGGATACGCAATTTACGTAAGGGGATCTGCGGTATGGAAAAGTCGCGGCTGAAAAGTGAGCGTTAGACCCTATTTTGAGTGACTCCAAATACCGGCGGTAGCCTAAAACCAGCGTTAGGAGCCAAACTCCAAATCTAGGTGATAGTTTGATAATGGTGCAAGATGTATAAATCCAATTTGGTATCTTATCAATTACATGATGTCACTTATATTCTAAAGTGTCAACACAAGAAGCATTACATTCCCCTATTATATGGAAGTGTTTAATGTGCATTATAATTCCATCATGCAAAAATGCCTATAATACAAGTAGCATCAATTCCCTCTTCATTATCATTGTAGTATGGTAGAAACTCAGGTTGTTAACAACACACTCATAGCGGGTTCCTGTTTGTCATCCTTTGACTATCTTACAACAAAGTAATCAGTCAGGAGAAGGATAGTGTCCCAACATTTGACTAGATAACGTCACATAACCAGAAGAAGACCTAGATCGTCCAATAATAGCCAGATCCGGCTATAAAAACACATTATAGTCAAGTTGAACATTCAATCCTCTAGGGGAGACAGTGTCCAAACGATAGATCCAAGATGCTTCAATTTGCAACAGCTTAGATTGTCTATCCCTACCTCTGCTCAATGGTGGTACATGGTCAATGACCATAGTTCTTAAGCTTGCCGCAGTATGCCCTGCTTGCATAAAATGTCTGGCAACTGGTTGGTCCGACTCTTTCTTATCAATCGCTGTTCTTATTGCGTGGCGATGGTTGGCCATCCTTTCTTGGAACGTGGTGGAGGTCTTTCCAACATAAACCAATGAGCACGGGCATGTCAAAATATATATCACGAAGCTGCTGGTACATGTCAATCTGTGATAGCTTTTATATTTTCTCCCTGTACGGGGTGATGGAATGATGATCCAGTAAGCATGCTATTGCATGTAGTGCAATCTCCGCACTTAAAGCAACCAGGTTTCCTGTTAGTGTCCATCCAAGTGCTTTTTGGTAGCACCAAAATGTCCTTCAAATTGGACGCTTTCCTGTATACCATCCATGGTGGCTTCATTAGAGTGAATTGGAGGGATTTATCAGATTTCACAATCTCCCAGTTCTTGCGTACCCATTTTTTCCAGAATTTGAGCTACTCGCATGAGTTGGGAGTTGACAACCCCTTTCTTTTGGTGTGTGGGGTGAAAGCTAGTAGACAACAGGAGAGAATTTTTATCAGTAGGTTTAATATATAATGATGTACCAAATCTAACTGTCCCATCACCTGTGTATTTGGAAATTCTTAGGTCAAGGAATGGTATGGATTCCATGCTAGCATCATACTTGAATCGAATAGGTGATTCCAATTTGTTAAGACCCTCAATCCAATTCCGTAGAGAGTCAGAAGTGCCCCTCCATATGAGGAACACGTCATCTATGTAGCGACCATAAAGTTTAATATCAGGGATCGATAGAGTCTTCATTATAAAAGTCTCATACCATAGCATATATAGGTTCGCAAATGCAGGAGCCATGCTGGAATCCATAGCAGTTCCTGCTATCTGTAGAAAATACTCTCTCTCAAACCTGAAGAAATTTTTTTCAAGACAAAAAGTTAATAATTCCAGCAGAAACTTTATGGGGGGTCCCGCATATGCCAACGAACGACTCAACATGGTTTAGACAGCCTGTACACCCCCAACATGGAGAATAACGGTGTACAGGCTGTCAACATCCATGGTAACAAGAAAGTCATCCTCCTCCAACCAATCTACATCAAGCAGGTTTTTGATTAGTGATGGAGAGTCCAGTATAAAAGAAAAAGATTCTTTTACAACTGGTTGAAGATGATAATCAATGAACTCAGCCACTTTTGAACATAATGAATCCCTGGCAGACACAATAGGTCTGCCAGGAGGATTGATTAAAGTTTTATGTATTTTAGGGAGCAGATATAGCACAGGTATTATTGGAAACGAGATACTCATAAAATCACACTCATTTTCCGTTATCATACCTGCCTCCACCCCACATTTCAAAATATGGTCTAGAGCTTTCTTGAAGGTATTCGTGGGGTTCCCTCTCATTTTTAGATAAGTGTTGGCATCTGATAACTGTCTATATGCCTCTTGGCGGTAATCTGAGTAATTTTTTATTACAATAGATCCACCCTTATCTGCTGCATGTATGATAATGTTGTTATCAGATTTCAGATTTTTCAATGCTATTTTTTCATCTTTGGTGAGATTTGATGGATAACCCCTAAAGTCTTCACTGTTACTCAAGGGGCGAAAGGAGCTTGCTGAACAAAGGTCTGTCCTTTGTCCCAACTCCCATGATTGATACATTTCAATTGAATATTGATATGTATAAATTGCAAAGGCAACTAAAGATCAGGGATTTCTTTAAAGATCAGGAACAGACCATGTCCAGTAAGTTTAAAGCACCAAGCAACTTTGATCCAGTTAACCATAATCCTTCCATTTGTAGCTTCACAAGAATGGTTACTAACTCTTTTGAACAGTCAGACTTTAGGGGTTATCCATCATGTCAGTATATTTATGAAAATCTTAGTAGTGCTATCCAAATAATATATCAGTTTATGGCAGGGTTATAAACACAATCTTATAATAATTTTCCTTAAAAATAGAAACCCTAATCAACCATGCATCTACTAGACCATACAATTAATATAAATACCTGAACTCTTTTATTTAGTTAATATCCATGAACATTTTTGAAATATATTTGCAATAAAAGAAATATGAAATAATATTATATGCGTTTGAAAACTATTTAAATATGCTATGCGAAATTCATACACGCTTATATTAAAAACCAGCCTTATTTACAAATCTTTTAACATCCAAGCAATACAATTTTAAACTGTGCTCTTAAGCATGCAATTTATCCTAATACAAAATTAACTGACAATATCAGAACTTGCATAGCTGAGTTACTTAGCCAATCAGACACAGATTTAAACAATATATATATAGGCTGTGAAATGCTAACTTGAAAAACACACTGCTTCTTTAAATCTATTAAATACAAATTGACTATGCATATAACTTATCTTACAAAACCCAGAAAACTGTATCTTTAAACTGCAGTGACTTTAAAATATCACATGTAATTAGCAGCCCTTTTCTTATATTCTATATATATACGTTACCAAAATGATATCCAGCTTCAAGATTTTTCACACCTCATATAAAATAAGTGTAATTGCAATGGAACAGGAGAAATATGGCCCACTTTGTTTTTATAGTTTGACTGTGTCCCACGCAAAACAGTTTCAGTCAGTTACAAAAAACTCAGCCAGCCAGTCCTCTCCACCTTTTCCTGCATAGCACTATATAGTGTAATCATTGGTGTGAAATATGGGTGGCCCTTCGAAACCTTGTCCCTCTATTGGATAACTGGATATCCCATTTCCAACAGCCAAAAAGCTTTCTGGCTGTAGTTCTCTCATGGCAACACCGGGTGGCATCACAAACAGACACAGCAACATTTGAAACAACTTAAATCAGTATTTCTATGAAATGGTTATTCATTTTATCATAATTTACTGCAACAACTATTCACAATATTTGTTTTGGATAAGTTATATCTTAATGAATTTTCTGATCATTTTGATATGAAACATCACATATATCTAACATTATATTAAAATAATTTATATTTCATTTACCCTACCAGAAAATTTATATCTCATAGTCATATCACATCAAAGTAACTTCCATATCTTCATCTCACTATATTTTAAAAGATGTATTTAAAACTTTATAAACATTTATATGATATGACTTATTTCATTTCATGCAGGCATTCCATCTCTTTCTAAGTGTATAGATTGATGCTCATGACCAATGGTTGTCTGCAATAAAAAAAGAAATAATTATTAGAAATGATCCAAGCATTCATATGTCTATGGTCCATCTGAAATAAGATTAAGTATTATTAATCATTTACTTTTAGGTCCACAAATATTTATTTATATTCTTAAAACACAGAGGCTAAGTAAGATCTTTTATGTTTTCAAAACATATATATCATTTCTATGTATATCTGAATTTATTTCCTATATAAATATCCCCTGCAGCAATTATCTATTTAATATAATGTGTTTAATTTCAATATATATATATAGCATGAATCATTTTAAACATACATGTAAAACTGGCATTGTTCCCCTTGCAAAATGCATCCAACTCTATCTGTGTCACCTTCCCCCTAGCTGTGTGTTTGCACACATCTTACTTTGAAATCACAAAACTTAGGTGACAAATTCCAGAGGGCTTCCAATCACATTTTTCTCTCATCACCAAATGTCTTGGAGTTATAAAACTCTGCATATATAGTCAAATGAATAGGGTCACTGAGTTAGTTCCTTTAGAAAAAAAAATGTTTGTGTATTTAACACCGCAGGCGGTGGTACTTCAAAAGCTATGCTGATTTTCAATCCTGATAAACGTGTATTCACCCAGCTAACCCATCTGGTAGGGGTTTGGGACCCCCTGTGGATTAGAAGCTGTGCTCAACAAACTTATGTTCAATTAATCCTGAGGTCTCATCTAACATATACAGTGTATAAAATATACATATATATATATATATATACATATATATGTATACATATGTAATATTCATCATAATATTCATATACTCTGACATAAATCCCCCTTCCAACTTCAAATAGATGTAGGACACATGTATTTGAATTGGCTTAAAGTCAGTGGTATTTGATGAGGATCAACCGTATACCTCATAGACAGTCTCTTATGTAGAAAGTTTGTTATTTTGAGCCTTCATGTTTATCAGTTGGGCATCTTTAAACTACAGTATGTCTTTAGTTCATTTGGGGATATGACACTTCATTCTCCCTCTATGACTTGTAGTTGGGATCTGGGATGACATGCCCGCAATTGATTGATATGGACCCATTTATCTATGAAACTTTCATTTTTGGGGATCCGTATTTTATAGGCCACTGGAGATATTTTGTCAGTAATGACAAAAGGACCTTTCCATGAGGGAAGAAATGTTTTCTCCCTAACCTGATCTCTTCCAAAGTTATAAAGATAAACTTTATCATTTATTTCATATTCCTTTTTGGATGTTTTGAGATCATAATAGGTTTTAGTGGCAGTTGCGGCTCTTTCTAAATTCCTTTGAGCAAATGCAAAGGCATATTGCAGGTGTTTTCTTAAGTTCTCCACATATTGATGTGTATTGGCAGCGTTTATCAAGTTTTGGTCTGATGTACGGTACAGTAGATGTTGAGGTAGAACCATTCTTCTACCAGTCATCAGCTCAAAAGGTGACATTTTGGTAGCACTACTTGGAGTTGCTCTTAATGCCATTAAGACTAGAGGTAGTTTTGCATCCCAGTCTTTACCCGTTTCACTCACAAACGTTTTGAGGATTTTAACAATGGACTGGTTGTAACGCTCTACACCACCACTTGAGGCAGCTCTATAAGCAATATGGAGCTTTCTTTTAACCCCCAGTATTTTCCACATTTTGGTCATCACTTCGCTAGTGAAGAGGGTCCCCCGATCTGATTCGATTCTATGGGGGCAAACCAAATCTGGAAAATACATGGTTGCTGAGCAATGCTGCACATGTTTCAGCACTATTGTTAGGTGCACTAATGCACTCTACCCATTTAGTGAACAGGCATGTCACTGTTAACATGTACTTGTTACCTCTTGATGACCTTGTTACCGGACCAATAAAATCAATTTGTATATCTGACCATGGCATTACCATCCCCCTTTTCTGCAATGGCGCTCTATGCGTTGGTGCAGTGGGTTGAAACTGTGGGCAGATTTAACACCCTTGACAGTAGGTTTGAACATCTTTCAACATGTGTGGCCAAAAATCACGCAATATTTCATACGTGAGCTTGGCATCACAATGACCAGATGTGGGAGCATCATGGGCATGTTGAAGCATTAGACCTCTGAACTTGGTGGGTACTACCCACTGCTGGATGCCAGTTTTGGAGGTTCTAATTCACAAACCATCCTGTAACTTGAATTGTGATCTAGATTTTATTAAGATTCTAAGATCTTCTTTGCCAGTACAATCATCTTTTGAGATGGGGTTGCTTTCAAGATCTTCTATGTGTTTATAGAAGATGCCTACAATGGGGTCTACTTTTTGACTAGTGATCAGGTCCTCACTAGGAGAATCCTGACTCAATTGTACCAAGTTAGGCTCACTCTGTTGTTTTGCCTGGTTTCTGGTAATGGCTTCTATCTGAATTGCACCCATTAAGTGGTCAATATTAAGGAGTTCTCCAGTTATGGCTCCTTGTTTGGCTAATGAGTCCGCAAGGTCATTGCCTTCCTTATCAGGACCTAGAACTCTGGAATGACCCTTGGTCTTTTTCCAGTGTATGGTTAAATCATTGGATACTACCAGATTATCAATCTCGCAGAACAACTTGCCATGCTTGACTGGTTTGTTATTGCTTTTCTGCATGCCATTTCTTTTCCAAGTTGGCAGGTATTCAACAAAACTGTCACGCACATAATTTGAGTCAGTTATGATCACAAATTCATGAATACCATGTTCAATAGCCATTTCAATGGTTTTGAAAACAGCAGTTAGTTCTGCAACTTGACTGGATCTTGGTCCAATGTTGAAACCTACAGATATATTTGAGAATCCATTTTCCCCAGTTATACCAATGCCAGCGACTAATCTGCGCTCATTATCAATAGTGGCATAGTAAGAACAACCATCAACATATACCCAAGGTAATGTTTGACAATGGTCCTCATTGTACATTTTATATGGGGAAAGCAATTGTTCCTCCAGAAAATCATCTTCTGATAATTCTTCCCCAGGATCTCTAGCAGTACAGTCGTGGAGTTCAGCAAGCCCTTGTGCGACTGGATTCTTTTTATTCTGCTTGTAGCGAATTTCTAAGGGCCAGCCTTGTAAGGAAAGAGTCCATGCTGTTATGCGGCTATTAGACAAATTCCCATCTCTTATTCTCTCACTTTGCAAATATAGCAAAGGCTGGTGGGCCATTTCTACAATAATTTTCTCGCCCTGTATATAGCTGCGGAAATTTTGTAGAGCCAATACAGTAGATAAGAGGGCTTTTTCGCAATCGCTAAATTTTATTTCTACTGGGGATAGATTTTTGCTCGCATAAGCAATGGCTTTGTTTAAATTATCATGCTTTTGGTATAAAACAGCACTCATGCTTATATCTGTGTACCCTGTTTCTAAGTAGAAAGGTTTACCACCTTCAGGGTATGCTAAGTAAGGTGCTTGTGTGAGTTTTCTCTTCAGCTCTTTGATGGCTGTATCTTGAGACTCACTCCAGTGCCATTTCACATCCTTCTTTAGAAGAAGTAGTAGTGGTTTAGCTAATTCCGCATAATTATCAATGAATTTGCGAGAATAATTTGTCATACCCAGGAATGATCTCAATTCCTTTAAGTTAGTTGGGTTTTTAGAATTTACTATAGCTTCCACCTTTTTCTTTTGGGGATTTAATCCTTCAGAGGTAACTTCATGTCCCAAGAAGTTTACACGAGTGCGGCACCATTGAGCTTTTTGTAGGGATAATTTGACACCTGCCCTTTTAAGTTGGCTGAGGACGTGTTTAAGCTCTGCGATGTGTTTTTCAAAGTCTGTGCTTTTGATTAAAACATTATCAACATAAGATAAGGTCCCCCTTTCCAGTGCGTCAGGCATAGCCTTATGCATGAACACAGCAAATTCATGTCTAGAATTTATGTATCCAAATGGAAGTCTCTGGAATGCATACTGAACCTTTTGGAAGGAGAATGCTAGCTTATATTGGTCCTCTTCATGTACCTTTATGGTCCAATATCCCTGTGCTCAATCAATGGCAGTGAATATTTTGGATCCCTGCATTTGTGCTAGGCACTGGTCAATGTATGGTACAGGCCAGCCAGACATGTATACTCGTTTGTTTAGCTGTCTTAAATCAGCACACAAACGCCATTGTCCATTGGGCTTAAGGACACCTAGAATAGGATTATTATAAGAGCTGTGCACCTGTCTGATAATACCTCTTTCTTCCAAATTCCTTATGATCTCTGCAAGAGAATCATATGAGGCTAAGGGAAGTCTGTATTGTTTGACAAATACAGGTGGCGCATCGGGATCTGTTTGTATTCTTGCAATGTGCAAGTCTGTAGTACCACAGTCATAAGAATCCTTAGCGAAAATATCCTTGTATTCCATTAGGAGTTCTCGCAGCTGATGGCATTCATCATCGCTGGAACAGCCATTAGCTAAGGATATTTGTTCTTCGACTATTTGCTGAAATCCTGGAAAGATTTCAGGCTGTCCTATTTCATAGGCTTCATCCAATCTAGAGGTGAGATACCCTTGATTATAGTTTACATTACTCCCATGACTCTGGGTATTGGCGTAATCTTGCTGTTTGATTGGCTGATCAAACACTAGAGAGGCTTCTTCAATTTTACAGATGCCTTCCTCTGAGCTGAAGGGATAAATAGACTGAATATTAAATAGACCCTCTGGCATAGATGCAAAGGATTGTTCTATTAATTGTTCTTCAGTTAAGTATCCTTCAGGTATTAGCCCAATTACATTATTCTGGAATCCAAAAGTGTAATAACTTGATTCCAGTGCATATCCTATGGTAGTTCCCTTGGATAATGTTATATCCTGTGGGGTCATGTTATGCACAATAATATGTATTGGAACAGTTCCAATATTCACCATAGGAGTGTAGGTTACTGTAACACCCAGATTTTGTATTCTATGGGAGAGGAAAATCAGTGTTTCAGAAGTTTTTAATTTCTGACCTCTCTTTACCTGTAAGGGTAAAATAAATTTATCAGCCCCAGCAGGAATTATAACATAGCTAGATACCTGCATATTCACAGCATATGGCAATTGCTGGTTTGATTTCAGGGCTGCATTTTCATCCTGAAATACTTCAGGGTCCCCCTTTAACCTGCTCCAGAGGCAAGAATTAATCAAATCTATTTGTATGGCATATCTATGTAAGATATCATTGCCAATGTATATTTGGTTATGGGGAGTATTTAAAACTAAAAACAGGTGTTTCACTGACTTATTACCAATAGAGATAGATAATAAGCACTTAGCTGTGATGTTATAGCTTTCAGACCTGTCATCCAGGCCGTTGACACAGTGGTCTTGGGGAGAAAGATATTTAATCACTTTAGGTTCAGCTATTTGCGCTAATAAACCTTCGCTTATATAGCTAGCTTCCTGTTTTAAGTTTATTTTAGCATACTTGGTTTTACCAAGGTCATGTACTTGTATAGGGATAAATAGATCCTCTTTAACTCTCTCAATCTCTGTGAGGTATTGAGTGTGGCCTCCCACCTTAGGGATTTTATGATCCCCCTTGTGGAGTGATATGGTTAATACATCACCATCTAGGGAAATATTCGCTATCTTTCCAGGCGAAATTTTAAAAGTATTACCATCAGAGCCACTAAAAGGAGTCTGATCATCTGTTTGAAGAATAGTGATTTCAGGTGCGGAGTTATTCCTGAAATGAATCTCCACAGCATCTGGTTTCTCTTCCACCACGTGACAGCTATGTCGGGTGCGAGATATACCAGATTTTTCATAATTGATAGGCCGTTTAACTTGTGACCAAATTACATTATTTATGCAATCAATTATGGTGCTTAATCGCTTCAGGAGATCACTACCAATAATTAAATGATCAGTTAGCAGATCCACTATAATGACAGGGTGTCTTATGACCCTGTTCCCCAATTTAAATTTTAACCAGGCAGTACCGTAAACTTTTAGGGAGTCACCCCCAACACCTATTAGAGAACCGTCAAATTCTCTTATTTTAGGTTTGTGGGGTGTTAGCTCATTTAGCTGTGTGTAGTACCTGTGGGATAAGATAGATGCCTGTGACCCAGTGTCAATTAATCCCCTGATAGGGTTGGAGACTGAATCTTGCAGCTCAACTAATACATAATATCTTCCTGCAGTTTCTACCATTTCACACATAAAGTTGGCGTTAGCATACATTTGTGGGCTTCGCCACGTGTTACCTGAATTCGCTGTGTCATTCGATGCAGAGGAACCTTCATACCTGTTTCCTCTATGACAGGGTCGGCTGGATTCTTTTGTACTGCATCTGTGGAGATAAGGTTAGGAGAGAGCTGCAAGGGAAGAGGTTTGTTAGTTTTTCCCGGATGAGGTTGTCTGTCATCACAGCTAAATTGTCCGTTTTCGGTCTGTGGGGAGAGAACATGATTAGTATTATTGATATTTATTATTACATTTTGTATATCTCTCCCCTCCCCCTCAGGTGATGCTGCAGTATTTATGACTGTGCCTGTGGTCCACTGCTGACCACTGGCTGTACCCCTAAAAAAGTATTGTTCAGTTGCTGAGCCGTAGATTTTTGACTCATATTAGCGATTTGTTCGCTCAACCGATTTAACTGGGTAAACAGCATATCTACCTGATTGTACAAGTTACCTCTACCCCTGGGCCTATCTCTTGGTGCCCCATTGTAATGATTCCTGGACCATTGGGTCCCCTCAGAATCAGGGCCGTTATTTCTATTCTGGCGTGGTTGCCCCTGGGGTTCAGCTTGTTCAGCATTAGTACTTTGGGGAGCATTATATACCTGGGGTGTCTGGTTACCCTGAGAATATCTTCGCCGTCTATTGTATCTACCCTTGTGTGGATACCAATTATTTGGTGAGTATTCTCTTTGTGAGTAATTATTCACCTGATTATGTCCCCCACTTTGGTTATAGTCTCCCTGCGCCTCAACCTGTGTAGGGGGAGGGGCAGAATTAAACCTCTGTGGAGATGGCCTGTTTTGACTGGCCACCTCTGCATAAGTCCTCTTTTTAGACTCCAAATTGAGGGGGCTAGGTGACACCCTAGTTTCTGCCACAATTTTGGGTTTTGACTCCTTTTTAACCCCCTGCTCACTGGACTGCTGAATAGAGTATAACTTCGTACTCTCTTTGATCAGCCATTCCAATGAGCAGTCCTCATCAAAATCTCTAGCTAAGTTGATTTTGATGGGTGTAGGCGGTGCTTCAAAAAATAAATTTACAAATTCTGAGCCATCAAATTTGGGATTATCTTCAGCCATACTGTACGCATTTTTCAATACAGAAAGGAATTCGATTGGACTCTGATTCGCACGACACTTTAAACCATATACCACTATTTTCGTGGCAGTTTTAGTGCGATATTGCCCGAATTCTTTTCTGCATTGTCGTTTTACCCCATTCCAGGAATGAATATTCATATCCTTTAGTGAAGCAAAGAATTTGTGATGCTTACTGTCAAATACCCAAGGCAGAAATTCAATTTTCAATTTCTCACTTGTAACATTCATTATAGCTAATGCATTTTCAAAAGCCTCTAAATGATCAATTACAGATGTTGTTCCCTTATTGGAGAATATGGGTACTAGGCGTTGTACGAAGGTGATTATTTTATGGGAATCATAGACTTTATTAGAATTATTTTGGGATTCTCTGTTAGAGTTTCCCTCCCCCGCACCAGCTGCGCTACAGCAGTCCTCTGGATTTACATCATGAGGTGACTGCCTATTTGGGAAATCTATTTCTGACCCGTTAGGGGTCATTTGTTTATACTGTTCCATATGTTTTTGTACCTCGTCCATGACGCGTTCGCTAAAGGAGTTAGCATTATCTGCATTATTCTCACTGTTAATATAAGGGTTTTCATTATGGCGATATGACCTTTTTAAATCGCTTAATTCTCTCTGGCTTTGCGCAAGCTGTTTATTTAAATCTTGTATAGCGCGATTAAGTCCATATTATGCTTATCTAAGGCGGCTAGGTTTTGGACAAATTCATCCATTTTATTTTTGGCTATTTTTAAACCCTCTTCGCGTCTGCGCGAGGAACGAATACTATTTTCTAGCTCCTGTATTTGCAATCGTTTGTCTGTGACACAAAACGACATTTCGTCAATAATGCATATTAAGAGGGGCCAAGATTTTAGTATTAGTTCTTCTCGCTTTTTGGGAGCTTTGCATTGATTAATCATTAATAATTCCTGGAAGAATTCATTCTCTTCATTCCACATATTATTATTAACGGAAATATTTTTAGCCCTAGTTTCAAGCATATCCATAAAATCATTTAATTCACCCGCAATATTAAACTTCCCTTTAAGGTAACTTAAAATATATTTCTTAAGGACCTGACCTTTAGTAATAGGTATGGTTATGGGACCATTTTCATCGCTATGTATAGAATTAAATGAGTCACTTCTGGCTACAGACATTATTATATTGGTTTAGTACTTAGTTAAACTAAAACGCTAATACAATTTTTGCCAATAAAAAGGGAGAAGAATTTTTTTTTTATATTTAAAAAAAAAAATATTAATTTTGAAATATGAAAAATTAATATTTTTATTAATCTTTCAAAAATTAATCTTTAATAATATTTCAATATATTAATATCAATCTCGAAATATGAAAATCATTATTTCAACTCTTCGAAAATTATATCTTCAAAATATTAATATCGAAATATGACATTTTTTTTTTCTCTTTTATAATAATTTCTGTTTACAACAAATATATTATATCAAATATGATGAATATTATTAAATCTCAGAACAGTGCCTCCAATTATTATGTCAGTATATTTATGAAAATCTTAGTAGTGCTATCCAAATAATATATCAGTTTATGGCAGGGTTATAAACACAATCTTATAATAATTTTCCTTAAAAATAGAAACCCTAATCAACCATGCATCTACTAGACCATACAATTAATATAAATACCTGAACTCTTTTATTTAGTTAATATCCATGAACATTTTTGAAATATATTTGCAATAAAAGAAATATGAAATAATATTATATGCGTTTGAAAACTATTTAAATATGCTATGCAAAATTCATACACGCTTATATTAAAAACCAGCCTTATTTACAAATCTTTTAACATCCAAGCAATACAATTTTAAACTGTGCTCTTAAGCAAGCAATTTATCCTAATACAAAATTAACTGACAATATCAGAACTTGCATAGATGAGTTACTTAGCCAATCAGACACAGATTTAAACAATATATATATAGGCTGTGAAATGCTAACTTGAAAAACACACTGCTTCTTTAAATCTATTAAATACAAATTGACTATGCATATAACTTATCTTACAAAACCCAGAAAACTGTATCTTTAAACTGCAGTGACTTTAAAATATCACATGTAATTAGCAGCCCTTTTCTTATATTCTATATATATACGTTACCAAAATGATATCCAGCTTCAAGATTTTTCACACCTCATATAAAATAAGTGTAATTGCAATGGAACAGGAGAAATATGGCCCACTTTGTTTTTATAGTTTGACTGTGTCCCACGCAAAACAGTTTCAGTCAGTTACAAAAACTCAGCCAGCCAGTCCTCTCCACCTTTTCCTGCATAGCACTATATAGTGTAATCATTGGTGTGAAATATGGGTGGCCCTTCGAAACCTTGTCCCTCTATTGGATAACTGGATATCCCATTTCCAACAGCCAAAAAGCTTTCTGGCTGTAGTTCTCTCATGGCAACACCGGGTGGCATCACAAACAGACACAGCAACATTTGAAACAACTTAAATCAGTATTTCTATGAAATGGTTATTCATTTTATCATAATTTACTGCAACAACTATTCACAATATTTGTTTTGGATAAGTTATATCTTAATGAATTTTCTGATCATTTTGATATGAAACATCACATATATCTAACATTATATTAAAATAATTTATATTTCATTTAGCCTACCAGAAAATTTATATCTCATAGTCATATCACATCAAAGTATCTTCATCTCACTATATTTTAAAAGATGTATTTAAAACTTTATAAACATTTATATGATATGACTTATTTCATTTCATGCAGGCATTCCATCTCTTTCTAAGTGTATAGATTGATGCTCATGACCAATGGTTGTCTGCAATAAAAAAAGAAATAATTATTAGAAATGATCCAAGCATTCATGTGTCTATGGTCCATCTGAAATAAGATTAAGTATTATTAATCATTTACTTTTAGGTCCACAAATATTTATTTATATTCTTAAAACACAGAGGCTAAGTAAGATCTTTTATGTTTTCAAAACATATATATCCTTTCTATGTATATCTGAATTTATTTCCTATATAAATATCCCCTGCAGCAATTATCTATTTAATATAATGTGTTTAATTTCAATATATATATAGCATGAATCATTTTAAGCATACATGGAAAACTGGCATTGTTCCCCTTGCAAAATGCATCCAACTCTATCTGTGTCACCTTCCCCCTAGCTGTGTGTTTGCACACATCTTACTTTGAAATCACAAAACTTAGGTGACAAATTCCAGAGGGCTTCCAAGCACATTTTTCTCTCGTCAACAAATGTCTTGGAGTTATAAAACTCTGCATATATAGTCAAATGAATAGGGTCACTGAGTTAGTTCCTTTAGAAAAAAAAAATGTTTGTGTATTTTACACCGCAGGCGGTGGTACTTCAAAAGCTATGCTGATTTTCACTCCTGATAAACGTGTATTCACCCAGCTAACCCATCTGGTAGGGGTTTGGGACCCCCTGTGGATTAGAAGCTGTGTTCAACAAACTTATGTTCAATTAATCCTGAGGTCTCATCTAACATATACAGTGTATAAAATATACATATATATATATACATATATATGTATACATATGTAATATTCATCATAATATTCATATACTCTGACAATCAAATCTCACCAAAGATGAAAAAATAGCATTGAAAAATCTGAAATCTGATAACAACATTATCATACATGCAGCAGATAAGGGTGGATCTATTGTAATCCAAAATTACTCAGACTACCGCCAAGAGGCATATAGACAGTTATCAGATGCCAACACTTATCTAAAATTGAGAGGAACCCCACGAATACCTTCAAGAAAGCTCTAGACCATATTTTGAAATGTGGGGTGGAGGCAGGTATGATAACGGAAAATGAGTGTGATTTTATGAGTATCTCGTTTCCAATAATACCTGTGCTATACCTGCTCCCCAAAATACATAAAACTTTAATCAATCCTCCTGGCAGACCTATCGTGTCTGCCAGGGATTCATTATGTTCAAAAGTGGCTGAGTTCATTGATTATCATCTTCAACCAGTTGTAAAAGAATCTTTTTCTTTTATACTGAACTCTCTAATCAAAAAACTGCTTGATGTAGATTGGTTGGAGGAGGATGACTTGCTTGTTACCATGGATGAGCCTGTACACCATTATTCCCCATGTTGGGGGTGTACAGGCTGTGAAAACCATGTTGAGTCGTTCGTTGGCATATGCGGGACCCCCCATAAAGTTCCTGCTGGAATTATTAACTTTTTGTCTTGAAAAAAATTTCTTCAGGTTTGAGAGAGAGTATTTTCTACAGATAGCAGGAACTGCTATGGGTTCCAGCATGGCTCCCGCATATGCCAACCTATATATGCTATGGTATGAGACTTTTATAATGAAGACTCTATCGATCCCTGATATTAAACTTTATGGTCGCTACATAGATGACGTGTTCCTCATATGGAGGGGCACTTCTGACTCTCTACGGAATTCGATTGAGGGTCTTAACAAATTGGAATCACCTATTCGATTCAAGTATGATGCTAGCATGGAATCCATACCATTCCTTGACCTAAGAATTTCCAAATACACAATTGATGGGACAGTTAGATTTGGTACATCATTATATACTAAACCTACTGATAAAAATTCTCTCCTGTTGTCTACTAGCTTTCACCCCACACACCAAAAGAAAGGGGTTGTCAACTCCTAACGCATGCGAGTAGCTCGGAACAACACACTCATGGACACCAGGGTCCTCCAAGAGAATGCTATGAAAAACAAACTCAAGGAGAGAGGTTACAGATCGGTGGATATTAATAACTCCTCACAGAACTTGTCACAATACGATCAAAGGGCACTGCTCCATAAGACGAAGATTTAAAAGACCAATGCTAATGAGATTAATTTGATTACCACATTTACCCCATGCATCAAATCCTGGAAAAATCGGTACACAAGAACTGGGAGATTGTGAAATCTGATTAATCCCTCCCCTTCACTCTAATGAAGCCACCACGGATGGTATACAGGAAAGCGTCCAATTTGAAGGACATTTTGGTCCATAATGACCCAACACGGTGCTACCAAAAAGGCACTTGGATGGACACTAAAAGGAAACCTGGTTGCTTTAAGTGCGGAGACTGCACTACATGCAATAGCATGCTTACTGGATCATCATTCCATTACCCATGTACAGGAAGGAAATATAAAATCTATCACAGATTGACCTGTACCAGCAGCTTCGTGATATATATAGTGACATGCCCGTGCTCATTGGATTATGTTGGAAAGACCTCCACCACGTTCCGAGAAAGGATGGCCAACCATCTCCACGCAATAAGAACAGCGATTGATAAGAAAGAGTCGGACCAACCGGTTGCCAGACATTTTATGCAAGCAGGGCATACTGCGGCAAGCTTAAGAACTATAGTCATTGACCATGTACCACCGTTGAGCAGAGGTGGGGACAGACAAACTATGCTGTTGTAAATTGAAGCATCTTGGATCTATCGTTTGGACACTGTCTCTCCTAGAGGATTGAATGTTCAACTTGACTATATTATGTGTTTTTATAGCCGGGTCTGGC